>NW_025765706.1:0-119956 GCF_003918875.1 Haliotis rubra | reverse complement strand
AGAACAGAAAAATGTTCAACAAACCGTGCCAGCAACTTCCAGAACAATCGTTTAAAGCAAGCGTGTGTAGGCAAGTTTCGTTTGGCACAGAACAGCCAAGTAGCCTGTGAAAGTTTTTGAAGACAACTTCTTTAAAGCCCAAAAAGAAGCGTCCAATATGGCGGCCATCATATAAACATAGGCAATACTTGACGATGCCACTGCGCAGGAACATGCACAGACACAAAGTATGCAACGTTTGAAAGCCGCAGCTCTTGTAGTTTCAGTGCAGCATATTTTGGGAGGAAAGTAGAACAAGCATTTTGTTTAAAACATCAACAAAAAACTTCGCAGAATCCAACATAGCGTCCGTTCGGTGCATTTTTAGCGACTTGAGCTGGTCCAGGCGAAAACCTGCAGGGCATTTTGATTGCGCATCTGCTCCAGAACTTTGGCAAACATTGGAGCGTTAGTTTTGGAGAGATATTTGCATTTCAGCATTTGAAATTTTGAATTAATTTTCAACTATCTGCCCTTTGCTATTGGGCCTACAGCCTAGAGATTTTAATGGGGAATATCTACACCCTTGGTGGGCATCTGCGAATTTTTTCAAGCCGAATCTGTCCAGCGGTGCTCTCTGTGGCTCTGGTACAAAAATCCGGCGGAATAAGAAATAATAATAATAATAAAACATTAACGATTACAATAGGTCTCCTGCCTAAAGGCAAAGGAGCCCCTAATTAAAAATCGTTATTTTTGAGTTTTTCGGGGGTTTTGACCCCGGATCTTGATAGTATGTCGAAAATGCTTTCTAATGGTCAAGGTCACCAAGGTCACGGGGTCAAGGTCATTTGACCGGTCCGTCACAAGACAAAAACATGTTTTTGGCGAGCTTAAGACGCCGTTGTTATTGTTTGTAGGTGAAAGGAATTAGTGTTTCTGCTTTGCCCAGATCCGATGTATCATATGCGCTGGTCAGGATTTAGTGACAAATATGTTCGCCGTCTGTCCGCGTGTCTGTCCGCCAAATTACCGTATAGCCATTTTCCGAACTATTGAACATACAGAGTTGAGATTTCGCACACATCATCACATTGACTGTGCTCTAATGATGTTGTAAAATCGTCATTTGAATTTCAACTTCTGTTCTCATGGCAACCCTGTAAAACAAAAAACTTCAATCCAAGATGGCGGCCAAAACGGCTAGAGATATCGCTCTGGGACTACTCAGACAAAAATGATCGGCAGCTCATGACCGTCACATACCAAATATGCAGCGATTGGGGCAATAGTGGTGGAGTTATATGCTGTTTTATGCCGTTTTGAGCACAATAATGCATTTCTGCAATTTTCAATGCCATATGGCCGACAAACGATCAAATTTTGATATGCATGTAGGAACACGAAATGCGAAGCATCTTATGTTGATGCATACCGCCAAGTTCCTTCACCGCCTCTGAAACAGAACTTGAGCAGCTATGCTGTTTATAATGTAGCATCATCAGAATCTGACGAAAAACCAACATGGCCGTGCCAAGCAATAATAACATTCTCTGACATGCAACCCGCTGGAACAAAAAAACGTTCAACATACTTAGTCACTACGCACTGCCAGATTCTAGCTGCATAGCTGAAACAGTTATGACGCTGCGATTTTTGAAAACATTTTAGTACAAAAACAAAACAACAGGTAGCCAAAACATCTGTGATATCCGTAACCAATTAAAATATCGCAACATAGCTTATGGGCATTAATATTTCAGAGGCATATATTGCATATCCGCACATTTACAGCGTCTCTGCAGTTCATACATTCAGAGTTGCGGATCGCGAAAAATGCCCACCCAACAAAAATCTCGCAATTTTCCGATAAACATCTTCAATCCAATATGGCCGCCGCATCACGTGACTTTTGACATAGACCAAGAACAGAAAAAATGTTCAACAACCAAAGGCAACTTCAGAACAACCGTTTAAAGTGTTGTGTGGTAAGCTCTCGTTTGGCAATACAGAAACAAGCCAAGCAGCCCGTGAAAGTTTTGAAGACAACTTTGCCCAAAAGTAGCGTCCAATATGGCGGCCATCATATAAACATAGGCACATTTGACGATGCTACTGTGTAGGAACATGCATAGACACACGCATGCAACGTTTGAAAGCCGTAGCGCCCTTGTAGTTTCAGTGCAGCACATTTTGGGAGGAAAGTAGTCAGCATTTTGCTTAAAAACATCAACAAAAACTTCAATCCAACATAGCGTCCAAACGGTGCATTTTAGCGACTTGAGCCGTCCAGGCGAAATTGTAGGCATTTTGATTGCGCATCTGCTCCAGAACTTTGGCAAACATTGAGCGTTAGTTTTGAGATATTTGCATTTGCATTTGAAATTTTGAATTAATTTTCAATTATCTGCCCTTGGCTATTGGGCCTACAGCCCAGAGATTTTAATGGGGAATATCCACACCTTGCGGGCATCTGGGCGAATTTTTCAAGCGAATCTGTCCAGCGGTGCGCTCTCTGTAGCTCTGGTACAAAATCCGGCGGAATAAGAAATAATAATAATAATAAAACATTAACGATATAATAGGTCTCCCCTCCAGCGCAAAGCGGAGCCTCCTAATTAAAATCGTTATTTTGAGTTTTTTCGGGGTTTTGACCCCCGGATCTTGATAGTATGTCGAAAAATGCTTTCTAATGGTCAAGGTCACTAAGGTCACGGGGGTCAAGGCTATTTGACTGGTCCGTCACAAGACAAAAACATGTTTTTTGGCGAGCTAAGACGCCGTTGTTATTGCTTCTAGGGTGAAAGGAATTAGTGTTTCTGCTTTGCCCAGATCCGATGTATCATATGCGCTGGTCAGATTTAGAATGCGACAAATATGTTCGCCGTCTGTCCGCGTGTCTGTCCGCCAAATTACTGTATAGCCATTTTCTCCGGAACTATTGAACATACAGAGTTGAGATTTTGCACACATCATCACATTGACTGTGCCTAATGATGTTGTAAAAATCAAAGTCATTTGAATTTCAACTTCTGTTCTCATGGCAAACCTGTAAAACAAAAACTTCAATCCAAGATGGCGGCCAAACGGCTAGAGATATCGCTCTGGGACTGTACTTCAGACAAAAAATGATCGGCAGCTCATGACCAAGTCACATACCAAATATGGAGCCGATTGTGGGGCAATAGTGGTGGAGTTATATGCCGTTTTATGCCGTTTTGATATCACAATGCATTTCTGCACTTTTCAATGCCATATGGCCGACAAACGATCAAATTTTGATATGCATGTAAGAACACGAAATGTTACATCTTATGTTGATGCATACTGCCAAGTTTCACTGCCTTCTGTGCAGAACTTGAGTAGCTATGCTGTTTATAATGCAGTATCATCAGAATCTGACGAAACTAATATGGCCGCCAAATACACATTTTGACACGCACCCAAGAACAAAAATGTTCAACATACTTAGTTACCACGTACCGCCAGATTCTAGCTGCATAGTTGAAATAGTTATGACGCCGCGATTTTTGAAAAAAACATTTTAGGCACAAAAATAAAACAACAGAAGCTAAAACATCTAGATATCCGTAACTAATTAAAAATATCGCAACATAGCTTATGTAAGCATTAATATTTGAGGCATATATTGTATATCTGCAATACTTACAGCGTTCCCGCAGTTCATACATTCAGAGTTATGGATTGCGAAAAATGCCTACCCAACAAAAATCTGCAAATTTCCGATAAACATCTTCAATCCAATATGGCCGCCGCATCACGTGACTTTTGACATAGGACCAAGAACAGAAAATGTTCAACAACCAAAGGCAACTTCAGAACAATCGTTTAAAGTGTTGTGTGTGTGGTAAGTTTCGTTTGGCACAGAACAGCCAAGTAGCCCGTGAAAGTTTTGAAGACAACTTTTGCCCAAAAGTAGCGTCCAATATGGCGGCCATCATATAAACATAGGCACATTTGACGATGCTACTGTGTAGGAACATGCATAGACACAAAGTATGCAACGTTTGGAAAGCCGTAGCTCTTGTAGTTTCAGTGCAGCACATTTTGGGAGGAAAGTAGTCAGCATTTTGCTTAAAACATCAACAAAACTTCAATCCAAACATAGCGTCCAAACGGTGCATTTTAGCGACTTGAGCCGTCCAGGCGAAATTGTAGGCATTTTGATTGCGCATCTGCTCCAGAACTTTGGCAAACATTGGAGCGTTAGTTTTGGAGATATTTGCATTTGCATTTGAAATTTTTGAATTAATTTTCAATTATCTGCCCTTTGCTATTGGGCCTACAGCCTAGAGATTTTAATGGGGAATATCTACACCTTGGTGGGCATCTGGGTGAATTTTTTCAAGCGAATCTGTCCAGCGGTGCTCTCTGTAGCTCTGGTACAAAATCCGGCGGAATAAGAAATAATAATAATAATAAAAACATTAACGATTACAATAGGTCTCCTGCCTAAAGGCAAAGGAGCCCTAATGACGTGATTATAACGTCTATACAACACATATATCATCCTGACAGATAAAAAGAGCCTACCATTAAGATTAGTTTGCCTGTTATTTGCTACACGATAATGTAGGAGCCAATGTCCTTGTTGTAAATATATAATTTCTGAACAAGAGAAAAGCACATGCAGCTGCTTTCTCCTCCGAGTCTGTTCCGATACGCTGACCCTATAGGCAGTGTCCTGGATTGCCCATTGTGTAGTGATATTGCAGGATTAAGCAGGGACGTAATACTTGTTTTATGTATCGTAATCAACAGACAGAAACAGTGGATGTGACAGGGGTGTTGTAACCAATACTGCAGAGACTTGTGAAAGTAATCGAGCCTCGTACTAATAACAGGTGGATAGAATGAGACTCTATCACTTTCTCAACCTCGACAGTCTTGGGTTCAAAGCTGCTCGCAAGTCACAACCAGTGACTCTGTCTATTTGTTCTCCTGTTCTGACTTTTTGATTGCCCTCCTCCAATGATGACCTCCTTGGGGTTCTCCTGTTAAGACTTTTCTGTTCGCCCCCACCAATGGGACTGTCTGTTGACCTTCTCTGAGATCTTCCATAGTGGTTCTCCCATTTTCTGACGACCCCATTCTCCTGGTGGTTGTTCTTGTGGTCCCGGGTTAGAATGAACCTTCAGTAACCCATGCTTGTCGTAAGAGGCGACTAATGGTGGTCGTCAGGCTCGCTGACTTGGTTGACACGCTTCATCGTATCCCAATTGCGTAGATCGATGCTCACACTGTTGATCACTGAATTGTCTGGTCCATACTCGATTATTTACAGACGGTCGCCATATTGTGATGAATATTGGTGAGTGCGGCGAGAAACTAAACTCACTCACTCTTGTGGTCCTGTTTTGGTCGTCCCATTATGTTGCACTATTTTCTGGTGGCCCTTCCCGAGTATCCTCCTGAGGGTCCTCTTCCTGGTTTGCCCCTATTTGGTGTTCTTTACTGTAGTTTGATCCATGTTCGATATCCCTTTATTCACTTTTGCATTGTCCTATCTGTCACTTTATCCTTAACCTCCTATCTAAGTACAATATATATATGGACTTAAGGTCCTTTAATTACTCTCTTAATCTGCTTCCTCGGCATGAGTTCATGGCTGAAAACTATGCGGGCGGACAACTGGGAATTCTTTGGACCTTTATCTTTCCCTGATTCTCCATTGATTTCGGGGCGATGAGATAGCCTAGTGCTTAAAGCGTTTGCTCGTCACACTGAAGAGTCTGGGTTCGATTCCCCACATGGGTACAATGTGTGAAGCCCATTTCTGGTGTCCCCTGCCGTGATATTGCTGGTATATTGCTAAAAAGGCGGCGTAAATTCATACCACACACTCCATGGAATTTCAAACGGTAACTAAGTTCTGCGACCTGAAGTTGTTCGTGCAAAGAAGTCGTGATATGATGTCCTTGATATTATATAGACATTGCAATATGCAGTATTGTTACTGAGAACTTTGACATTTTCCATATGAAAGAATAGGATTATTAATCAATATGTTGTCTGTTGCATCTCGCCCTTGTTTAGTGCAAGCTTGTGAGTCCGGTAAGCCAGGATACCATAGTACTGTGCGGATCCTTGTTTAAGATATGGACTATTGGATCTGACAGTATTAGTAGTAGTAAAATGTTTATTAAAGCCTCACACGCACAATATTTACAGTAAAGTACAGGATCTTATAAAACAGTTTAAAGGAAGTGCGTCCAGTCATGGGCTTACGAGACACTATAAATACATTATAGCTAGATTAATGGTACACACATGATAAAAAATAATATGGGAGATAGAAATGTAGGCAGATTGTAGATAAGACATACTGATAACAACAACAGACTCCTGGATGAAACAACAAACGAGAAACAAAAAGAATAACAGGGTATTCTTAAAATAATCATGATAAAATAAGTCCAAAAATGAAAATGCATAAATTGGATATCCATTGTATATATAAGATTAACATTATTCCGCCATTTACCGTCTTTTAAACATTTTATAAAGTGCACTTGCTAATTCTTTTTGAAAAACATCGGAATTCATTATAAAAAACAATTTTGCTGCTCCTTGTTAAAGATATGGACTACTGCATCTGACAGTAACGGGCGGCTACCCGTACACGCCAGGGAAATCATAAAGAAGCCAGCTACTGGTAGAAGCCAGGATTTCACAGTAATATAATGGTACCTACAGAAAAACATTATCTTATAGTACTTGAGAGTCAGACACTTCTAAAGTTGTTTCAGTCACATCAAGACGCATTCAATCGATGATTGATTCAAGCTAGCCGCAAATAACAGTGCTTATACCACGAAGCCCCAATGTGACACGTTACAGCTCCTGACAGCGCCTCTATTACAAAAATCCATGTCACTCCAAACATGGATGAAAATAACATGTTCACGTCAACAATATTAAGTTTCTGCAATTTATAGCTAGCGGCATTCTGGACATAATCCAATCGTTAGGGAATTACATGCTCTCATCAGGGCCTAGCTAAAATGCTATCGACCGTGGAGCCAAAATGACACAAAATCGAAAGTTGTCGCCCAAACTCCTTACTCGTGGACAGATCGTATGTATCTAATACACGTTGACCGAGATACCGACCGAGTCTAACTCCCTCCTGCTGGCAATACCATGCCATTTTGAACCAAAAAATGTTCATTTTTCTAATGGGCTGCATTTATATGTGAACTGTAATAAACGTGTCGCTGGCTTGTTGGCTTGTTATTCCTCGTCGTGGCCTTCTGGTAGTTCTACAACAAACCGTTAATAAAGTCAATATTTGCATTCACACTTACAAGCATTTCCGTCTCCTCTGGTTGGTGACGGCAATGACTCTGCAAAACGGTGCAGGACCAATAATTCATATTAAGTATGCCTGTAGGTGATGTCATCATAAATATTCAAACTTGTACTTACTTACTGATTAGTTAACAGAATGCAACATCATGTGGTAAAAATATTAATACAACAATGTAAACATAGCTATAAAACTAAATACACTCAGTGCATGATCGTAGAAAGTTATGTTGATATACATAATGCCAGATCCCTAAGAGAGGGTATATGAGCTCACGTTATTTGAAGAATATCCACCAAAGTTTTACGTCATGGTATGTTTGTACATATGAGATCAATTGATAAATCATGCGGTCGTTTCGTGCAGTTAATGATGTATGGTGGTCGTAATGTGGTGGAAGCAATCTCTAGCCCCTTTTAATGTTATTATGATTATTTATTAAATCTATTTATGCTCACAGGCGCTTTGGTTAAAGTGTAGTGTTAAATGACACTTTACTATTTTACATGCTTTCTAACTAGTTTTAAATAAAATATGTGATAATATATTTATTATACTATCCTTCGACGAAAGGATTTTATACTGTTTAATTGTATTTATTTTCAATCTATATTTTGGTCTCGTCGCGATATAACTGAAATATTGCCACGTTAAATGTCAACTCACTCACTCAAATGAGTCCTGCCCAGACGTTTATGTCATGCCGTAGTTGTGCGACATGACATCGATATATATCATACCGTGGTGGAAAGGCATGGCTGGGCTTTATATCGTGATAGGGTAGCCCAGTGGTTGAAGCGTTCGCTCGTCACGCCAAAGGCCCGGGTTCGATTCCCAACATGGGTACAATGTGTGAAGCCCATTTCTGGCGTCCCTTGCCATGATATTGCTGGAATATTGCTGAAAGCGGCGTAAAAGCATGCTCACTCACTATATCGTGATATGATTAGATGTCATTCTGAGGATATGTCCTATGTCATGCGCACATCCAATGCCGAGGCTATATGATGCCCCGTGTTGTGACGTCATGCCATAGGCATATGCCGATGTCATACATCATGGCATACCGGGGTCCACAGGAATATGCAGTGATATTATGCCATGGATATATGTAATGTGGTTTGTATCATGCCGTAGATATACCATGCATTATGTATACGTCATGTCACGGGTATATTCGTAGTTCCTCGAGACAAACCTATAAGTAAGGTTCAGTTATGGTTGCCAAATAAAAGACATTGGACCGGCATGTGAACCCACAGATAGAATCATCTGTGCTGGATTGACTGACTGACTGACTGAGTTTGGTTTTACGCCGCTTTTAGCAATATTCCAGCAACATCACGGCGGGGGACACCAGAAATGGGCTTCACACATTTTACCAAAGGGGGGATTCGAACCCGGGTCTTCGGCGTGACGAGCCAAAGCTTTAACCACTAGGCTACCCCACCGCCCCGTTGCTGGATTGAACTGAGTTGAGAGGTACTCAGTTCACCTAAGCTGGTGATTCCATATCTTGTCTAGACAAAAATAACATTGAAACAAAGTGAGTGAGTGAGTTTAGTTTTACGCCACACTATTACAGCAATATTAACCGAGTCTGTCCAGTGATCAACAATGGTCATCGATCTACGCAATTGGGAACCGATGACATGTGTCAACCAAGTCTGGCCACCCGATCCCGTTAGTCGCCTCTTACGACAAGCATGGGTTACAGAAGATCAATTTTAACCCGGAACGTCACAGGTTCCATTGAAACAATAATCCAAGATGACAAGAAATAGCTCTGGGCGTTGGTTGGCGATACAAGCACCGGCCATGTATTATTTGAGTGGGTGGACCAGCTATATCTGATGCACAAATGTGCAGAAAATAATGACCCTCCCCTAACGATGCTAATAATAATTGAATAACCCTGCGCACGTCTTGTAATGTTGTTTCATGACCTTCCCTAAAATACAAAAGGCCTAAAGAACTATATTTTATTGAAGGTTGTTCATGTTCTTTCCGTTAATATGTATATTTTGTATACCCTCCCATAAAGACTCCCATGATTTTGGGTGCCCCTCCCCTGATTCCGCCTCACCCAACCTTTCCTTAACAAATGACCGGTTCGCTGCGGTAAATATGCACAGGATGTTTTGCTTGAAGCAATTCCCTGCTTTGGCGTGTAACACTGACGGTCTCCGCCAACTGGTTTCATCATTGTCTTGTCCCAAACGTATACAAGTACATCGTCACTTCCTTTACGTACACGTCACACCGAAGACCTGTGTTCGATTCCCCACATGGGTACAATGTGTGAAACCCATTTCTGGTGTCCCCCACAATGATATTGCTGTAATATTTCTAAAAGCGGCGTAAAACAAACTCACTCACTCACTCCTTACGTACAGAGACGTAGCAGAAAGATGCTGACGTTTGGCTCTTCGCGTCAAGAATAAGGGTTCGATTCCCGAGGTTTTCATACTGTTCGAATTCGCTTAGCGATAAAACTTAAGTGAAAACACATTTCATTGACCGATTCAATTGCTTGTGCAGTAGCAGGGATAACCAATCTCTACCCTACTCCCTAGTAACGATTCTGATTTTTACTTGCCCTCCATGGTATTTTCCTTACAGAATCTCGATCTGAATATACTGCAAACCCAAACCTGCCATAATTTACATAGATCGTAATCCCATGAAAAACTGCAATACCATTACCTTTATGGAACATTTGCTGTTAAATCAGTTTTTTCTTGTATCTATCATCACAATGCCATCCATGTACTTTTCAACTTAGAATTATTGAGAAGGAACGCATTTTTAGCAGCCAAACATCTATTTACTGGTCCGGTTTTAAACTCGATACAAAGTCATACATTGTTGCACGTTCTAAAATACAGTGAGTGAGTTTAGTTTTTACGCCACTTTTAGCAATATTCCAGCAATATCACGGCGGGGGACACCCGAAGTGGGATCCACAAATTGTACCCATATGGGGAATCGAACTCGGGCCTTCGGCGTGACTAGGCTTAACCATCGTCCCCTAAAATACAAGTACTATGCAGTGTCGTTAGATCCCGATACTTTTACAATGTTGAAGTACAGAATGTACAATGTAGATTTCGATGGCATATCAGAAAAAAGACAAAAGGAAAGAAGGTATCTCTGTATGGAAACAAGTAAATGTCAAAATTGTTTGTAGGGAGCAACTCAGAGGTGTGATTACCGCCGTTGTATAAATCTATAAACCAAAATGACAAGGCTGGAAATGAACAGACCAATCGCTGTCCGTCCAGAATTTGACGAGAAGTCAGTTGGGGCTTGAGGGTAAGGTTAGTGGGCACGGTTGAGAATTTTGGGTCCCGGAATATGTTTTCAACTTCAAAATCAAACATGTGCTTCATCCACGCCGATAGAAACCCTGATTATTTCATGTCCCATAGGCCTGTTCTACAGAATCTCTTATTTCATATTGACTTACCAACGAGGGCTCCAGGCATAAAGGGAGATAACCTTTCATCGGAGTTGATGAATGACTTTGCCAAACGATAATCAACAAGTATCAGAATGCTGATGACAGGAGCATCTGTAGTAATCTAAAGACAGAAATAGTATCAGTAATATTTCAGATATTTGTGGAAGCGTGGGTAACTTGATAGGCCTATAACGAGACATAGGTTAGAAGTGTCCATAAGTGGCAGTTAGTTTGGCAAGATGATCGGATGGACAAACGTCATGTCGGAAGAAAAATCTTGATTGAAACAGTTGGTCTTGTGTTTCATCCCGATCATAATGGGAAGGCCACGGCACACGTCATTGAAATGCGGCATCACTAGTGCAGATCTGCAAATATTTCTTTTACGATGTATTCAAACGGGATAAGGGACCGTTCATTATGGCTAATTTAATGGCTAGGGGTGTGTGTGATAAGATTTTAAGGGGGCCACACATTTTGTTCTGGGGAGGCAGTGGGGTTAACAATTTTGTACACATGTACTAAGGGAGGGGGCAGCAGTTTTGTACATATTAATATTAAAACATTGTGTTTAAAAATTATGGGAAGGGGGATTTTGTATGGGGGAGAGGGCACTTACTTTGTACATAAAGTTTAGGGGGGGGGGTCATTTATATTGTACATGCTTCTTCATAAAAATCATCATCACCCCCTTTGCCATAGATTATGAACGGTCCCTAATCACATGGATCTGACGCTTGGGGTTACTACCAATCAACTAATCACTATAGGGGGCACTCCAGTCGTCTCAGACGCCGCATTTCGCTGTGCCGAGTAGCTCCACATGGCTACGCCAGATACCGTGCATGATTGAAGGTTCGAATCCCTGTTTGCCCAAGATATAGTTCTACGTTTGTAAGTACCCTACCATTGGTCACAGGTTTCATAAAAGTTGTGAGGGTTGAAGCATCACCTGCTTTCCTTCAATATTAATCCACCCGTTAACACCCGGGTTAGAATTGGTCTTCAGTAACCCATGCTTCTCGTAAGAGGCGACTGATGGGACCGGGTGGTCAGGCTCGCTGACTGGGTTGACACATGTCATCGTATCCCAATTGCGTAGATCAATGCTAATGATGTTGATCACTGGATTGTCTGGTCCAGAGTCGATCATTTACAGGCCGCCACCATATAGCTGGGATATTGCTGGGTACGACGTCAAACATCAAACCAACCAACCAACCAAACTATATTAAGCTGACACACCGTGATTTAACCGTAACACGTTTCAACCGAATTCAACCGAATTCACAATTTGTCACGTATGCAAACATTTATGCTCATGTTGTCACGTAACAAGACGGGGTTTGAAACAGATCTGGTAAAGCTCTTCCTTTTTTGATATTCCTGGAATATTTCCAAAACATACTTAAAACCAAACACACTCTATTACTCATCTCCATCAAAACTGTATACGAATGTCATTTGAATGGCTTTCGTATTTAGAGTTTAATCCTCAGTGATAGAGGAGGTAGTTCACCAGCTGGTTCTTTGCCACAAGAGGAAACCCGTTGCTAATTATCTGAGAATATGTGACACAAATTCAGTTTTTTCACTCAGAGAAGAGAAGCACACCAATAAAGCCTGCTAAAGATTTCCGCTTCATTGTCAAGAGACTGATCCACACGCAACAGAGAGGAAACAAAAATTGATTTAACACTGACCTACAAAATAGATGCAACAGAGGTGTTTTTGTAAACTTCCTCATCTCGCGAGTCAGAGACACAGCTATAATTGTGTCTATACTTTGTAATCTGATATTCAAATTGCTACCTACATCTAAAAGTTTGTCTTATTGATAATTTCTTTGAGGCGTATATATATATATACTTGGGCATGATTTAGAACTAATGCGTAGCGTTTTTGGACGTAGCAATGTGATGGACTATTAAAGTCAGTTGCAATCCCTATTTACATGCATAAGGTTCCCTAATGGGTCCACCCATGTACATCTTCTTAGGCTAACGTTATGATTGATCACACTAGCTTTTTTGTTTGTTCTATATACAGTACAACCAGAAATTACTGAGAATTTAAAGATTGTAATTTTTTATAATTTTTTCACTCATTACTCACGTATTAAATGTGAAAATTAGCAGAACATAACTCCAGATTCACAGACAGGTGAACAGTTAGTATTTTGTCAAGTCACCATGGGCAGCAATGCAGGCTTCAATGCGGCGGGGCATACTACTGATCAAAGACATTAGAAAGTCGTGGTCCATGCTGTCCCAATATCTGACCACCTCTTCTTTCATTTCACCAATATTTGTCAGATTTTTCTTATTGACACTTTCCTTCATAAGTCCCCAAACATTTTCTATTGGATTAAGGTCAGGGCTATAGCTTGGCCAATCTAATAATGCCATATTTTGGGTCCGAAACCAGACCTGTGAATGCTTTGAACGATGTTTTGGGTCGTTGTTCTGCTGGAAAATCCAAACATTTCCATAGAACACGTGAGCAGATGGAAGTAACTGTCCCTCGAGAATATCTGTGTACCGCTCACTGTTCATATTCCCTTCAAATACACAGAGAGGCGTTGCCCGTAACACAGATATGCCACCCAACACGTTAAATTTCGGACTGTACTTTGGGCGCTGATACAAAGGTTTTTCAGTTTGTTTGGTCCAGAATTTCAGTGTGTTAGGAAACAGCCACACAGAACTATCATCTGAGAAAATCACATTGTCCCAGTTAAATTTCTATGCTGTAAGCACCAGTTCAACCTTCGCTCCTTTTGTTCAGGTTTCATGATCGGTGATGGAATTCCTCGACTTTTCTGCCAACCGGTTGCATTCAGCTCAGTTCTAATTGTCTCCTTACAGACAGCCACAGTTCCTCTATCAATCATATCGAGCCTTAAGTTTTCTAAACTCCTTCGTTTGTTTTTAGAAACAAGAATACCAAGCCGCCTCCTGTCACCGACAGTCAATTTTCTGGGCCTACCTGTGCCTCCCTGGTGCTCAATGCCATATCCATTTGCAATATTTTTCAAAACACGATAAACAGTGGACAAAGGGATGTTCTACTTGAAATCACTTTAGCTGATCTTATGTCCTTGTTATAATACTCTAAAATCAACTTCCTCTTCTCTAAATCGTCCATACTGAGGATCACTGAAAATGTCGTCTGCTAGCAAGTACACAAAGGGGGATAACTCTTCACAAACTAATGAAAAAGGATTAACGGAGTTGTCTGTCTTGAATGAAACCAAGCACTTGATAGCTGGTCAAGGTTGTTTATACTAGAAATCCAATTAAACATATTCCTAAAATTCTCAATAATTTCTGGTCATACTATATAAATACACTTTACATTACAAGAATCAGTTTTATGTATCATGGAAAGAAAGAAATATCATTATCAAAATGTGAGTTTAACGGTTTATGGCTCTCCAGACTGCCTAAACATCATTACTGGAAATGATTTTCTGTATGTAATTTTTTTTCGAAAAGAATTCGGGTGACCGATATTGTTTGCCGAGAACTTCAACAACGCCATTACCCAGCGAGAACCAACGCTAATCAATGGTAATACAGGCGACAAATCCGTGTGACCTGGTAGTAGCAGTAGCAGTAGTAGTAGTAGTAGTAATAGTAATATAATAGTAATAGTAATAGTAGTAGTAGTAGTAGTAGTAGCAGCAGCAGTAGGTGTTGTAGTAGATCCGGGTTAGAATGTATCTTCGGTAACCCGTGCTTGTCGTAAGAGGCGACACATCACCCGTCACAAACACATGCAAAGGCAAGACTCACCGTTGAAACGCCACCGTACAGGCACAAAGTCATTAAGGGATGCATGCACTCGCTCCCGTCTCTTTCAGGCTCTAATTCGGAGCGGTATCTGCCATTACCAATGCAGTTTATTCTGAAAACACAGTGTTCGAACCAGCAGATCAATTGTCAAAACATACACGGGAACATCTTTGGTAAGTCAACACACGATAACATGTATTTTTAAGGATATTTTTTGTATAGTTGTCTGTCCCCCATTGTCAGTGATAGATGGTCGATATGACCTGGAGACGTCCTTTTTCAGTGTAACTGTCGTCACACATTGTTCTTATGCACACGACCCGTGAAGATCCGGGGTAGAATAGGTCTTCAGCAACCCATTCTTGTCATAAAAGGCGACTATGCTTGTCGTAAAAGGCGACTAACGGGATCGGGTGGTCAGGCTCGCTGACTTGGTTGACACATGTCATCGGTTCCTAATTGCGCAGATCGATGCTCATGCTGTTGATCACTGGATTGTCTGGTCCAGACTCGATTATTTACATACCGCCACCATATAGCTAGAATATTGCTGAGTGCGGCGTAAAACTAAACTCACTCACTCACTCTTATGCACACACTTTTGTCCGTCTGATAGTCAGACATATCAGTATGGTGTGTAGAGGTAGTATTCTGTTTTTCTTTTAAAACATGGACCTCAAAGATATGAAGCCATACATAATCATCCTGCGATTCACATACACAAGTTCGCTGATCTCTAACATGCAATCCACTGAATGTTAGTGAGTGAGTATGGTATTACGCCCGTTTTAGTAATATTCCAGCAATATCAAGTCGGGGGACACAAGAAATGTGCTCCACACATTGTATTCATTCCCCAACACTGAAATAAAAAAGTCAGATTTGTTCCTCTTCACCATCCCAACCAGTGAAGTTGAAATTTTCAATGTCAACTTAATAATTCTGGCGCCAATTTTGTTAACTGACCTGACAGTTTCAGCGGAAACATTGTCTCGGCACGCACACAGGAGCGAAACTGTGATAATTCATGTTTACAGTTTTGTGTGCTTTTGCGGATCATTAATTTGAAGTAATACAAGACAAATCTTATGGATAGCAACTTCTTGATTTATTTCTCACAACGTTTCTGGGCTAGTTCTTGCACCTTTGTCAGGTGGATACTGATCTATATTGATGTACAGGAAGCCATATATGTAAATGAAGTATATACAAGCGCAAACAAAGAAGGAGATATAATTCCTTCTTCAGTATATATATAATAATAATATATACTGTATTGTTCACTATGATCATTATCCAACTATCCCAGAGACGTTTTGAAAATGAAATCAAGAAGCTGTTATCCATAAGAGTTGTCTTGTATTACTACATCAACTTCTAAATGTCTTTGAAGAATTTCATTAATTTGAAGACGGAAACGGGGCCCTGTTAGGCATCTTGTACCAGTGACACAAACTACTGCAATTATTCCTTCAGGTATTTAGGAAATCATAATTTATTTTGAAATTTGTTTCAGGGCACTCGATATATATACTATCCTTCAGAAGGCACATGCTCCTTATCGTTCAAACTGTCAGTCGACTATGCTAATCCTTCCCAACAATCCAAGGATAACAATGTGCCTACGTTTGGTGACAGAAACATGACAGGTTTCACAACCTAACAGAACTACAATGTATATCATAGTTACATTACATCCCGACTGCCTGTTTGAATACAGGAAAACACCGAGTTCAATCACAGCAACACGTCTGGCCATTACGTCATTCCAGTGTTTTATATTGAAAGCTTGTCAGATGGTCACAAAAGGGGCAATAGAATGATATTAACTAATTCTTCCATGGAGGTTTTCGTGTTTCATTAAGATTCTTTCAAGCCGCCCTCTCTCTCTAAACGTTAATGTCATACATTCATGACAGCGCAAAACAACGGCGACACTACCAAAACGTCCATCACACTGTGCTATTCGCCTGAAGATAGCACTGAGTTTGGTTTGACGCTGCTGCATGGTATTTGGACAAAACCCTTGCCAGAATCTCCGATACTGTTGTCAATCGCTCTTCAATGTGCTTCGCCGGGTGCTCTGTACTCAAGCTTATCAATCTCTACCGTTTCAATATGGGTTCATGTGATTAGATGTCACGTGAACGGACTTGTGCATGTCAATATTACGTTTATGTGAATGATATAAACCACTGTTCAACATCATGCAGGTTTTTTTAAGATGCACATATCAGAAGTATATTAGGCTCAAAACTTGTTGATAGCCCCTCGTAATACTGTCCATTAAAATCGAACAGATTCCCTACCCTATCTGTGGCACTCATTACAAACGCATGCAAACACAAGGCACATATTCACCTCATCAAACACGGTACGGTGGTGTCGCACCAAGGAAATTCTGTCAGCTTCAGAAGAAATTCATCTAATTAGAAGCAAAAGAGCTGTAGGGTTCGTCATTCGTGTCCAGTGCGACATTATGGCGGTAGTCAGATAAGGTATGTAAGGTATAAAAGTAAATTTTGCACGAATAGTAACAGATACAACACTATACTTTATAGATTACAATGTGACATCACGGATCAAGTACCGATTTGACGACCACCGCTATGTATCAATATCACAGTGTCACTTCAAGCAGATAGGAGTACACTGATCAAACGACTGCCTGCCCTTACAATACTAATCACCTTCAAAGGCCCTTGGTGGAAGAGTTACGGCTACGAGTATTTAGAAGGCAGAGTAATTTCTTGCGGCAGTATTGACTGACCTGCTTTTTCTGACAATTCCAGAGGGCTATATGAGGTAGTGATACATGGATTTTCTAAGCAGAGTCATCTTGCACCCAAAAACACGACAAGAGTCGATCACAGGTTCAAAGTAGCTTTTTAATGGGAAAAATATTGATTCACACCTTGATGAACAAGATCCCCGTTTTTCTACACGCGATTAGAAGCATGTTTTCTAAAGTGAGTATTTAAAGGTCAACGAGTTTGATCATTAGGGTGTCTGTGTCCAGAGACAATTATCAGTTAGACGATGTCCCATTACCACCATGATGAGAACCAGCAGCAAGCATACAGACAGACCCAAACAACACAACAGAACAGGAAGTGACGTTCCGACTATCTGGATGCACCCATAAAACCAATCTGCCATTTTTGTCCGGAACGTCTTCCACGATCTTGATGCTAATGACTCTTTTCCAGAGCGACACAACGTTGTCCTTGTCTGTGGGAACGTGACGGGACCGGTTTCGTTTGAAAAGCCGTTCCAAAGCATTGCATATGACTGTGGTGACCTTCTCCATAGATTGTCCCAACCTGCACCGCGGTTTTACTTTTCAAGTTCCGTCCGACCGTGGCTGCTCAAATTACCTTAGAGGATTAGTCTTTTGTAATGATAAAAGACCTTTTATAATTCATGTCTCTGCTGTGATGATGTCTTTCAGAAAGCTAAGCACATGTTAACAAAACATTGCACTCCAATCGTGTTACGGAATCTAACTTAATGGATTTTCAAACAAAAAATACCACGGTGGAATCGTTTACTGCAATTCCGGCATGTTGTATGGGAAAAAGGTCCAAAGGGACTAACTTCATATCGGGGAAAGAACGTTGATTGAAGCAGTTGTTCCCACTTGTCATCCTGGTGGTGATGACAAGACAAAAAGGTTTATCAAAAGACAAGAAAGGGGAGTTATTAGCAGCGTGTATACATCTTTAAAATGCGTCTTTGCGAGTAAAATTCTTCTGAAGGTAACCTCAAGGGAGGGATTCTGATCAATACTTGCAGTAGCTAGGGAATATTATCTCTTCTCGTCCGGCGACTTCATAATACATTTGGACATTGCATGTTTTTGTTTTGTCTCGGGAGGTGAGTCGAAGACTGTTAGATCAATTGGGAATGTATGCAGGCACTTCTGGTTATAACTGAGTATTTTCTGTGTCAGTGACCTAACTTATGTGGCTTTCCGTTTGGGGGACGGTGGGGTAGCCTGGTGGTTAGCGTTTGCTCGTCACGCCGAAGGTTCGGGTTCAATTCCCCACGTGGGAACAATGTGTGATGCACATTTCCGGTGTCCCCAACCGTGATATTACTGGTATATCGCTAAAAGCGGCGTAAAAACCATACTCACTCACTCACTTTTCGCTTGGTTGCATTGGTTATTCAAGCGAAAAGGCAATATTTAATGCGTAATGTTGAGATATTTAGTTAAATATACCTTACATTACAATAACCAAATATACCTCATATTTCAACAACCCCATTAAAACTGACAAGATGAGGTGAGGTGAGGTGAAATTGGGTTTTACGTCGTGCTTGAGAATATTTCGCTCATATGACGACGTGCATGCGTGTGTATGTGTATGTGCGGCTGCTTGTACTAGCCCAGACTTAAGCTGGTTTTATAGTGCTAGCCCACTGAGATACCATGCCGCAGTGAAGCATGAATACCCCACTCAGACACATTATACTGACTCTGAGCCGACCAGTCCTTGTTGTACCCATTAATGCCGAGCGCCAGGTAGGGACCAACAAGTACCATATTTTAACGTCTTTTGGTATGACGCGGTCGGGGATCGAACCCGCGACCTTCCGCTCTCCGGGCGGACGAAAACCACTACACCACGGAGGCGGTCTACCAAATGAGACAATTAAGCACACTAGTATACTGAAGTAGTATTCGAGCTATACTGTGAAGCTTAACTGTTCTCATGCTTTCCATCAGGTATATATCGTTTACTTTCCTGTGTTTACCATGGCCATTTGGTTGTGGATGGGGTTTAACCTCAGTGGTTATAACGATCTCTCGTCACTCAGAGACAAGGGACTCATTTGCGCACTCTTTTGTACATGGACTCTTCTTTATGAATTCTGAAAAATAGCAGACTGTTCTTATGACAACTAGAAGGGTTTTGTTTTGTTTATTTGAACTTGCATACGTCTAGGACATATGCATTTTGGGAAATATCATTGAAAACAATATTAAAGCATTACACTCAACTCAGTCTTAATCTGAGGTAAATAGCACAATATGATGGATGCTCTAGTCGTACTGACCATGTCGTTGGCCGTCAACTATGACATTATCGTTATTGTGTTAGGTTTGGTGAGAGGGACTGCTTGAAGGTTCTTAATGCACTGAAACACGAACGTCCAGAGAATTAGTTATATAGCTTTTGATATAGGCTTACGCTGCCGTCCCTGGTGTGACCATCCGACAAGCTTTCAGTCTGAAACACTTCAACAAGTCTGCGGTCTTTTCCTGTCTGGTGATGTGTTTGAACTCGCATGTTTGTGCCACATTCAAGGAGGCGCTGGGGATGAAGTAAGAGCTTATTTTGTATTATCATGCTTTTTTGTACCAGACACTGACGCACTGTTATTCTGGGAATAAGGATTTACATACTAGACAGATAGCTAAAATTGTATAAAGGACGTGTCTATGAACAAGGCTATTATCGTGTGTCCTCCAACCAATATGCACGTGTAAATTCCTCTTATAATTTATTTGCGCTACTTGTTCAAAAAACGTAAAACACAAAACTGAGGACATATGAAGCACAAGGAAAAAAGGTAACCCAACACCTGTGATTTTAACCCCATATTGCCATTTATATTCATATCATAATCAAGTTTGTTTGTATGAATATCTTAACTCTTCCTGCGCACTGTACACTAACTGTAAACATGCACATGCGGATATCTCGTCCAGTGCATGTACCGTCATTAAGCAAATAACTTGGAAAGTGAATTGAATTAGTGGTTAATAAGCAAATGCGGGGCCTCAGCGACAGAAACTGCTCAACGATGGTTGGCATAAGCATGTATCATTGGGTGATACTGCAAGATATGTTGGTTGCCATACATCGTCGATCAGCCGACTGACCAGAAAACCTCAGCAAACTAATGACGTTAAGGACCGCCAGCCTTCAGGTCGACAACGAGTGACAACTCATTGGGAACCTTCACCTCTTCTAAGAATCACAAGACGCCATCCGTTCATATCAAGAGTCATTGATTGTGTGAACATAACCATCAGACAATAAAGGACTGGACAACGGTACATCACTGATATCCTAGACAAGGTTGTTGTACCACATTTCGATTACTGTCCTCTGAACACAGGGCCATCAGGACTACGAAATTAGTCATGTTAGTTTTTCGCTCGTTTAGATTTGCCATTTAAATGTTCCTCGAAGGTGAATGGATCCTGATATTAAATTAAATTGAGTCCATTTGTTACAGTTAATGGTAACATATTGACACCATGAAAAATATAGGGTGTTGTGATACATTTTCCACGTGTGCATCTGCTTAGTGTCTTTCCAGGACAAATTACTTGAAAAAGACGCCATGAACAGGAAGCAGCTCTTAGAATGTCATTTGATCGACTCGCTCGACTGTTTCTTGACATTACGTATCTTACGTAAGACATCAGTATGCAAGAACCACATCCTCAGAAAGAATGATCCATGAATAATTGGAACAACCTAGCATTTACCATTGACACACATAATGCTTATTATCTTTCGTTTTCAATTCATAATATCTATCATCTTCTGCATTCGTCTTTCAGGTTCTTTTAGAAGCTGGAGTACTAAATTCTTCTTTATTACAAATAGGAGCTATTTTCATATCGTTATCAAGCATATCAACCAGGTAAAATACAGCGTTTGGATGCGAATCACATCTACAAGTATGTCGTGGCGTTTCAACACTTGAATAGATTGAAATGTGATGTCACCACTCCAGTGAATTACAACCCAGTCACTTGCTTGTTTAGAAATCTGGGATGATAGATACATGGGCTTGCCCAATTATGCATATATCTTTACCTTCTAGAATGTGTCATAACTGCTAGATTAGTCTATAGATCTCCAGATAACGCTTTCGTCCAAAACGTATCAAAATATAGAAATTTCACCAAGACTGTGAATGTTTCATAGCAATACATTTCCGACAATCATTCATTGTTAAAACAAAGTCACAAACCCAACTGAATCTGAAAAGAAACAATGTAATACAGTGATATTATTGTTTAGCAATGCATCACAATAAATGCGTTCATTTGTTTCATTATGTTCTTTTATTACGATGTCACGCTTTGCCCTAAGTTCAATCCTTTGAAAATCAAAAACGTCTGTTCACGATAGTTGCAATCGGTCCGTGTTTTACTGTGCAATATTTCATCGTCATGATGGAAACTAATGGCTGTTGCATACTTTATTTTCAGTGTAGCAGGTGAAGTCGGTGCAGCAGGTGAAGCTGGTGTATCAGGTGAAGCTGGTGTAGCAGGTGATGCCGGTGTAGCAGGTGAAGCTGGTGCAGCAGGTGAAGCCGGTGTAGCAGGTGAAGCTGGTGTAGCAGGTGAAGCCGATGCAGCAGGTGAAGCCGATGCAGCAGGTGAAGCCGGTGTAGCAGGTGAAGCCAATACAGCAGGTGAAGCCGATGGAGCAGGTGAAGCCGGTGTAGCAGGTGAAGCCGATGCAGCAGGTGAAGCCGGTGCAGCAGGTGAAGCCGGTGTAGGTGCAAGTGAAGCTGGTGCAGCAGGTGAAGCCGGTGTAGCAGGGGAAGCCGATGGAGCAGGTGAAGTCGGTGTAGCAGGTGAAGCTGATGCAACAGGTGAAGCCGATGGAGCAGGTGAAGCCGATGCAGCAGGTGAAGCCGGTGTAGCAGGTGAAGGCGGTGAAGCTGGTGTAGCAGGTGAAGCCGATGCAGCAGGTGGAGCCGATGCAGCAGGTGAAGCTGGTGTAGCAGGTGAAGCTGGTGCAGCAGATGAAGCCAATGCAGCAGGTGAAGCCGTTGTAGCAGGTGAAGCCGATGCATCAGGTGAAGCCGATGCATCAGGTGAAGCCGGTGTAGCAGATGAAGCCGATGCAGCAGGTAAACCGATGCAGCAGATGAAGCCGATGCAGCAGGTGAAGCCGGTCGAGCATCAAATCCGAAAGTTTATAGATGTAGAAAATGTTAGATTTGAATCTATTTCATATAAAATTAGATTGGCTGTGATATGACATTCAAATGCATTCAATGTGTGAGGGATATTTATCAGGCTTTCAATACATGCAACAGCTGCGGAACATTCTCTCGTTTCGTCAGGGCCACTTGATGATATCTTTGGACATTGCATGTATTTAATCTCTTTAAAGTCAAGTAGTAATAAAACAGGCACTGCTGGTAATCACCTAGTTTGTCACAGTCCCTGAACCGCATTATTTTCCCTTCAAGCCCTAGATGAAGCAAGTCTGGATTATCTCTGGTTCTCTGAATCTCCCATCTAACTGGGGCGCCTTTTCAATTTTAAAGGAATTGTTTGTTTCTATCAAAAGTTCATGTATTCAGAGACTAAGCGTTAGTCTTGTAATCACCGTGAGTCGTCTGTGTTGTTGACATGTGTGGCCTGATACAAATACCATGCAGTGCCCTTTCGTGTGAATCGCGAGTTATTTGGGATTAGTTTGACATAACTATATAATTTTTGTCACACAGTTCTATCAGAGTAATAAAGATTCCTGATTAAGCATTCAATAATGGAACGGGCGTCTTCATTTGACACCAGCAACTAATGCAGACACAGACAAGGGCGAATCCAGCTGCAACGGAAATCAGGAATGTAATGTATGTTTGTTGAAATCAGGACATGACACTTTGAAGACATCCTATGTCCAAGCACCAGGAGTGAGTGAGTGAATATGGTTTTTTACGCACATTTTATCAATATTCCAGATATATGAGGACCGGGGACACCAGAAACGGACTCCACACATTGTACCCATGTGAGGAATCGAACCCGGGTTTTCGGCGTGATGCTTCAACCACTCGGCTACCCCAGCAACAGGATATAATATGTACGACACTTTTTGACCTTGACAATGCTTGTGAAATTGAAGATTTAAACTGAATTACTTTGCAAACTTCACGAAATCGAGACATACGGGTTTATTATGGAAGTTTCCACATTTCTTCTCTAAAATAACAAAATATCCATTACAAATAAATTTCAAAAGACATCCTTTACACACAAAATACATAATTGGAAATTTTACACATCCAAGAATTTTCTGAAATTAGCACGAAGTAAAGTTTGGGTTTTGCGTCAATCTAAACACATAGAAAAATATTCCAAATTTAGATATTCATCATCTATAAAAGTATCAAGTGAGATGCTTGACATTCCAGATCAATATTAAAGTATGCAGTATTTAAGTCACATTTCCAACATGGCGATGAAAGACTGGAAAATCAAATGGCCCGGCTGCCATTATCGTTTGAAGGTAAATTGATTTTTTGCATTTGAAATTTCACGCACCGTTGACATTGGATTGATCTTAGAGCAAAGAATAACATAGTGATTACTGAGCATGATACATTTAATGAAAGCACTTGCATATGCATTAATTACGTTCACAGATTACAATATAACGCTATTTAACCCTGGCCTAAAAGCAATTAATTAAGAATTAATTAAGATAAAATCTTGTTCACAACAGACACATTAAGTTTGATAATGGTGTTCTAAAACTCACAAAACAATTTTTGTGGCCAGCGTAATGTTTTTTAAAGCTGATACAATGCCATTAATTTGCTGCATCAACATCGATGATGACGGTAATAGTGATCCTTACATTGACTGGAATCAATGGAACGGAAAGACCTCGTTCCCTCATTCCAGTTCATTAAACTAAACAAGATTATTATGCCTGTGTTGACAGACTTTTGAGAAAAATTTTAATCGAATAATTCATTCCAACATCAATGACTTTTTATCTCATTAAATGCTGAAATAGAACATCCATCACAAGGCGGAGTAGAACACAGCGATTCCATTCCTTCCTTCTTGATGTCACCTCAACCTCAGGACACTGTTGTGGAGTCACTTGTGGAAATGGAGCCGTGGAGGTCTGGAACAAATTACTAGTTGAATAATGATGATTCCCGAGTTCGGCTGACATCAGCTTTGAGAGGGATTGCAACCTGTTATCATGGTTGTGAGCCACCATTTTAACCTCCACAGCCCAGGTGAACGTTGGACGTTAGACGATGTATGCCAGGTGGATGGCAGCATCGTAGCTTCATGTGTAACACAAAAGTAAAGATGCTTCGCTAAAAGATCAAAGGCGCCGAAAGTACACACTGTATTGACAATTCTACACCATTCTCGTCTTTCCCCTTGTTATCAAACGTACCTTTAATGTCCGATACATGATACACGTTAGTTGTCATTGCCTAGTACAGTACAACTAACTCCGTAGCACCCCGTTTGCAGTTGCTATAACCGGCGTTAACGTTTTCGACGGAAAACAGTGTGTCAGCTCACAATTAAACAGCGACACGGCAATGTTCTCTAACTGAGCCTATGTCCACAGCCTGACAATACATCTGTGGAATGTGACTTGTCAGCTTCATCTGGATGTACTAATCTGATTTGAAGTAGAAATGCTCCATATGGTAATCTGAAATTTGATTAAAACAATAAGGAGAAGATATTTTACCCGAAAGTAAACCGTCTTCAAACTGGAGGGGGAAGAGAGGGAGACTGGGTAGTCACCAACATCGTTTCATACATGACGGTTGGCAGCCTGATAAGATTAGCATTGAATGAGCGTAAGATTCTTGCACGAGACCATCAAACAGATGCGACACGCGAGACAGATTGAGTAATGTACAAACGGTTACCATTGTACAAATGTTATTAGGCATTATAAGGAAGGTTTCAGTTTGACACCTGACGAAGTACCAACTCGGGCACAACTATCATGCATCCAGATCACAGAGCTAAATCAACCACATGCGCTCATGTTGATCAAACGCAACGTTTGTTCTAAACTACTTATCACCTGCAAAGACAAATTATGAAAGAGTTACAGCTACGAGTCCACATATTTAGTAGTCAAAGCAATTTCTATTGGCAATATTGACTGATCAGCTTTCCGTGAAAGAGACTGTACTGGATATTCCAGGCAGAGTCCTGTTGCTCCAAAATGGCAGCATCAGTCCCTAACGCTTTTAAAGTAGCTTTTTATCGGTTAAAATGTTGATTCACGCATTGATGAACGTGTTTCCACACGTGATGAGAAGCAATCTCTGTGAAGTGAGTATTTAAAGGCCAACAAGTTTGGGCTTGCCTACATCGAGAGACAATTATCAAATGGACGATATCTCATTACCTCCACGAGAGGTATCCCTGAACAACGCAAGGTAACTGTTAGTGATGTTACGACCATCGGGGTACTCCCATGATGCCATTCTGCACTTGATGTCCGTAACTTCTTCCGTGATCATGAAGTTTACGTCTCTCATTCAAAGCAATAGACCGTTGTCCTTGAAAATGGTGGACTAGTTTTGTTGGAAGAGAGAGTCCATAAACACTCTGGTGAAATCAGCAGTCATGAATTCTGAGCGAAATTAGACATTCTCGCCCATGGGCCAACATAGTTTTCGCCCATGGGCGAGCTTTTTTAATATCGCCCTAAGTTATTCGAATTAAGTCAAAATGAGATGAAATTTGTGTCATGATGCTTATAAACATACACTCATTAATGTACAACCTCAAAAACATGAAATCTGAGCAAAATTAAACATTCTTGCCCATGGGCCACTGTTCGCCACTGGGCCGGCCCATGGGCGAGCGAGTTTAAACTTGAAGTTTTCGAAAAAAATTGTTTTCAATTTTTCATCCTTGGCATATATTCATAACAACTGCATGTTTAATTTGGTAAAATCCCTTGTCAGAAAGTGCCCACAGTGCGGAGAGTTTCTGGACTTTTGTGAGTCCAGAATTAAATTGTGACGTGTTCCACGGACTGTAGATTGTCCAAATCTGTACCACGTCATTTCAGCAGAGTGAGTGCCATCTGGCCGTGACTGTCTACCTCTAAAAACTTGCATACTGTGTTAATGAAAGGCCATATATAATTCGCGTCTCTGCTGTGATATGGTAAAGGACATAAAGCATTGGTTTTCGACAGTCCCACTTGTCACTTAAAATCGTTTACAATAACTCTTCTTGAGGGACATGTCATACCAGAAGAAGAAGGTTGATTGAAACTGTCGGACCTATTTAAAGAAAGATTATCAAAAGTCGAGACGGGGTTTTATTAGCCATGTGTGCATCTCATTGACATGCGTCTTTGCCATTACAATATATTGGTCCCGTCAGTGGAGGCACAAGCTACAACTCGTTTTCTCATTTAACCACATGTTAGTGCATTTCGACATTCCGTATGTACAGTCTCAACACCCGAAGACAAATAAAACGAAATAATGTGATAACTGTTTGACTTTGACAGGATTTGTGATAATGAAAATGAAATATTTTGCCAGTTCCTAATATAAAAATCGAATGAAGGTATTCGAAGGCCTTAAATGTATGCCTCGACCTGCTGCAGTAATTTCAAAGTATGCAGTGTTTCCGTTTCATTTCCAACAATTCAAAATAAAATGCCCCACTGCCATAATCACTTTAACCTAAATTGACTTTTAGCATTTCACATTTCACGCAAAGATGGTAATGGATTCATCTTAGGGTAATAAATGACGCAGTGACTACTGAGCATGTTAAAACGAATAAACGGTCATGCCTTGCATCAATCATGTATACAGATTACACTGTAAAACTAATTATTCCTGAGCTTGAAGCATTGAATAAAGGTGAACCCTTGTTTACAACTGACTCACTTTGTAAACATTGTTGTGAAAGTAATAAAATGCTTTTTGGGGGCGAGCGTTACAATCCCCAGATATAATGCTATTAATTTAATGTTCATGACAGTGATAGTGACCTTTTTGTTGGATTGATTCAATTGCCCGGAAAGATCTGTCTTCTTCGTTTCAATTAATTGAACTAAAACAAGGCTATCATTCTTGTGTTAAAGGTGTTTTGACAAAAATACCAATGGAATATGATTAGCAGTCACTGCAGTGGTTGTTTAAGAATAACAGATACAAGACGAAGTGTGTACTCTGACAATAAGGAATTTCAGGCTACTACGTTTGCACTGTGTTAATCATGACAGCAGAAGATAGATATCTGATATCAATTCATTTTTAGAATACAGACAGCTGAAAATAAAGTGTATAGTGCGACAATAGTGTTAAAACTAAACTCATTCACTCACTACAACTGTAATATCTACCTTTCTTTTTTATTGTCCTTAACATGTATTTAGTTATACCTAGTCTGTCATGCAGACCCTAAAGCAAGTATAGCCAAGAAAGCCCACACAAGTCTTGAAAATGTGGCAAGTCTAGATTTCCACAGCTTAATGAAGAAAGTTTCAGGGCTCCTTTTCATTATATTTTATTTTTTTTACAATGAGGGTTTTTGTGTAAATATGTTCATTTCTGAAACTAGCTGTTAGTCTAAGTAATACCCAACTTGTTCTCATCGCCATATGGGTGAGTGAGTTAATATTTAACGTCACATCGGCAATATTTCAGCCATATCGTGACGAGAACATTTGATATTGAAATGAAATATATGTATATTATAAAAAAAACTGCCGACGAAGGACAGTAAAACAACTAGAATATCACAGATATGTATGTAAAACTAGTAATTAAATCTAAAACGTTTTAACTATAGGGGAAAAACAATACAGTATAAAAATGGGCTATAAATCGCCAATAACTGAAGGTAGATCACCATACCAGGGACTCATCGCCATATTGCTGATAGCGACAGATTTACACATATCAAGTGACCATCCAGACATGAGAAGCGACAGTTCCGGAAGTATGTCTGTCACAGTGGGTTGGACGCGTCACTTTCTGGTTTGGAGCTACTCACTTTAGACAATTATGTCTTGCTGGTTTCTTTCAACCATATGCTGCTGGCGTACTGTCTAACGTAATATTTGTAATATGTAGAAGAAATGTTGGAGCATCTTCACCTCCACGCGACCCGTGAACATACGGGTTTTATTTGATCTTCAGTAACCCATGCTTGTCGTAAGAGGCGACTAACAGGATCGGGTGGTCAAGCTCGCTGACTTGATTGACACATGTCATCGGTTCCCAATTGCGTAGACCGATGCTCATGCTGTTGATTACTGGATTGTCTGGTCCAGACTCGATTATTTATAGACCACCGCCATATAGCTGGAATGTTGCTGAGTGCGGCGTAAAACTAAACTCACTCACTCACCTCCACGCAAACTCAACAACGCAAATCTTAACAGTACGTGGATAACAATGCCACTGTGTTTGGTGACAGAAATGTGGCAGGTTTCAGAACACAATAATACTGAACGGTTTTATTTTATTCTTATTTTGAATGAAGGAATAAAAGCAAATCAACAGACGGGAAGAGAGCATTGGCCAGCTTGTCAAAGCAGGACTGATACCCTAATCCAATGCCAATAGCTCAAAGAACGTATTCACTCTCTCCCAGGAACATGTTTATTTATCTCGGAATTTAGGTTCTTTCTAGCAGTCCCTCTGACGAAACATAACACAATAACGACAGCCCAAACAAAAGACAACACAACAAAGCATCCTACAATTTGTGCTACGTATCTCAAATAGGGACACTATAAATGAGTTTTTATATTAGATGTGAAATGTTGTGGACATTTACAACTGAAGAGAAGACAGATGGATTTAAACCTTTACTAACTATGACATATCTATTCTATAAGTAGTTTCTACTGTGCGATTCCCATTGTATCATGTTCCTGTGTTTAACCGCCATCAAACAGTAATGATACCGTATGTATACTAAAAGTTGTTCTCACCTTATGTGTCCATCACAAGCGCATGCACGGATAATTGGGTTGTTTTGTTGTTTTGTTGTGTAACGCCGCACTCTGCAATATTCCAGCTATATGACGGCGGTCTATAAATAATCGAGTCTGTACCAGACAATCCAGTGATCAAGGGCATGAACATCAATCGATTGGGATACGATGACATGTGTCAAGTCCGTGAGTTTTACCACCCGATCTAATCTGTCTCACAGTCCTTGAACCACATTATTTACCCTACTGCCTAGTCCTCTCTGCGGTGCTAAAGCCCTAAATGAAGCAAGTCTAGATTTCCTCAGGTTCAGGGTCTGTTAACATCTGCAAGAAAACTAACTCACTTTAGGGGTCGGGTTACAAAGTAAACTTCAACTGCCATGGCTGGCCGGACCAACATCTTGCCTCACATTTTCATCGGTCAACTCTTGAACTATGAAAAACTATGAATAGAAGAAATACGTCCAAACCAACGAATTGGTATAATAAATATGCCTGTCACTTAAAATGTTATCTGATGGTTGTATGATGTGACTTCTAATTGGTAATGACCCCAGCACGTGCAGCCCCAATGCAGATGTTATTAGTCCCTGAATCTCTGGTCTCCCTGGGCCTCCTATTCAATTTAAATGGGTTTGTTTGTTACTATCAAAATTATATATATTCAGAGACTAAGCGTTAGTCTACCACCAGATCCTCTTACCAGAAGCATGGGTTGCTGAAGACCAAATCTAACCCGGATCTTCACGGATCCCATAAAACAGTGATGAAGCCGTGTGTATGGTCAAAAGTTTAACGTTTTTTACCCAATCTTTGGTGTCCATCACAAGCCCATGCACGAATAAGTCAAATGAACAAACACCAAGGATAATCATAAACTCTTTGCAGTTACTGTGACACGTGACGCTACATGTCAATAGACAGCTGGACGATTATAAAAAATCACTGTCAGATTAGAATCAAATGAAATACAGGATTCGAGAGTTGGTCCTTCAGATATTCGAAAGCATCACTTATGAGGTAAGACAGATATTGTAATGGACACAAAACATACAACGTAAATATATGGGGGCTATATTAGGTAATTGGATCGGTCATGTCTGCAGGATGCACCCACATTCCATACCAAGGGTTGCTATGCGATGGACACCAAAAGGAAAAGGAAACCGAGGTCGTCCAAAGGAGACATGGAGAAGATCTGTGGAGGTAGAGATACAGGACGCGAGGTGGACTTGGGGACAGGTGCAGCAATGGGCCCAGGGTAGACAGCATTGGAAAACTCTAGTAACGGCCTTATGTGCTAAGACCACGAAGAGGATAAAGTAAGTAAGTATATTAGGTAATGTCACAAGTAATTTCCAAGCAGAGTCTGGTTGCATTGAATGTCAACCTGCTACACTGACTACTATAACTTTAAATTTTGCCATCACATCTCCAGCATTGCCATGAAAATTCGCCCAACTGGCAGTATCACATGATAGTAATTTGACATTTTTACATTTGAAATTTCACGCACAGATGGCAATGGATTTATCTTTGGGCAAAGAATGATTCAGTGATTACTGAGCATGAGGAATTTAATCAAAGCACTTGCAAATGCATTAATCATGTTCACAGATTACACTGTAACACTGTTTAATCCTGGCCTAAAAGCAATGCATTACGATAAAAAAAACCTCACACACTGGTTGCAGTATTCTGAAACATAAATAAATTTTGGGTCGAGCGTAGCATTCCCTAAAGCAGATACAAGGCTACTCATTTGGTGCTCGCAACATCCATGATAATTGTAATAGTGATCGTTCTGTTCACTGGAATCAATGGAGAGGAAAGACTCCGCTTCTTCATTTTACTTCATTAAACTAAACATGATGATTATGTTTGTGATTCTAGACTTTCGACAAAAATACCAGTCAAATATTTTATCCCAAGATCTCTATTTTTATCGCATTACATGCAGGAGTAGAATATCCACGGCGGACTCCATTATGATGATTCCTTTCCAATTTTCTGTCTGTCACTTCCCCTTCAGGACGTTGTCGTAGAGCTACTTGGTGGCCTGACGCCTTCGAGCTCTGGAACAAATGACTAATATAACTTCGGTAATGATGTTTCCGATGTTCACCCTGTATATGCATTGAGCGAATCCTTACCGAATCTCAGGAATAGTGGCCAGGGACTAAAGGGATGGTATAAATCCAGCTAGGGCCCATACAGGTTGCAAAAGTACTGTCCCTAGTATGGTGATCTACCTTCAGTTATTTGCGATCTGAAGCCCATTTTTTACAATGTTATATTGTTTATTACTTTATTCTGTTAAATGCTTTCAAGTACTTTTAACTTATATCTGTGATAATCTAGTTATTCTACTGTCCATCGATGACAGATTTCTTATTACGAATATGTTTAGTATTTATAATCAAATTCACGATATCGCTGAAATATTGCCGATTTGACGTAAACTTGTAACTAACTAACCCTACTGAGTGACATCCCGCATTTTTACTTCATGGTAAACAAGAACAACAGAACAGCTCACCTTGCTGGACTACTAAACTATTGCAAATAGTAATATGTTTAAATGCCTACCTCTTCGAATGAATTTGGAGTGACATAAACCTAAGAGGGGGGGGAGAAAGTAAGAGAGACTGTACGCAAGAGAGATAAAATTTCATTGTGCTCACCGATTGCGATTGGTGTGTATGTGTGTGTGTGTTTGTGTTTGTGTGTGTACATGGCTGTACATTCCTTTCCCACAACAGATAAATCATTACAGTAGTTGTGGTATTGCTGTTATATCGTGTCGTGTTTTTTTTTTCAATAATGACCTTAATGAAATGAAACCCAAAAGCATCTTCGTCTTATTGAAATATACGTGTATATATTTCTTTATACGGACCAGCTTTCAGTGACACTAAATTTGAAAATAGTGTCTCTTCTTTCCTCCACTGTAATCATCTGAACGTCACCCCAATTCACCCCTGCCAGTGAAGGTAAGAATTCTATAATTTGAACTGCATCTATAATATATTCTTGATCACACTCTGTTCTCTGACAGTATGAGTGGAAACCATGATATGAAATGCAAGTTTGAGCAAAATAAATAAATAATCATGTTTTGCTAATTAGTGTACATGGATAACTGATTTGGATAAGAAAAAACGATACCCTGACTGAGTTCGGATTTTTGCACCAGTAGAACATCACTGCAACTATTTACTCGATCATAAAACGATATGATACCTTTGAAAATGGCTGAAGGATAGTTCATGGAAACTCTTCTTAAGTACACACATTATCTATGTCTATCCTTTAAATCTATCCTTTAAGTCTCAACAATCCATTGATAACAATGTGCCAGTGTTTTGTGAAAGAACCATGACAGGTTTCACAACACAATTATAAATATTACGGTCTCTTTTTATCTCTGGTACCTCTTTGAACGCAGGGATACACAGCGAGTTCAATCACATCGCAAGAAGGGAAGATGTTGTCATGGTGTGATTTAGAGTGAAATCCTCTCAGATGGTCACAACAGGGATGGTAGCGCAATCCTATACCGATAGCTCTACTAACAAAGTCTTTTGTCTTGCATTACTGAATTAAGCATATTCCATGCAGTCATGAACCTCACACAATACTTATGATAACCAAATACACAGGCAACACAACGACGGCGTCCAACAAATCGTTCTGTTTTATAAAACATTTATACAATGAGTGTGCTAGGCTGCTTTGAATGGTGTTTCGAAGATGTCATGTTACAGACGTATACAAAATTAAGTGTAATGAAAATGAACCTGTCCAAGAAATATGTCCTTAAAGCAGTGTCGAATATATACTGGACAAAATAAGTTAGGGATAGTGGTATGTTTATGATTTAAGAAATACACTTCGCTCTACCACCAAGTATAGTGTAATAAAACACACTATTGCCCTGAACTATTATAGTTTTATTACACTATACATGGTGGTAGGGCGAAGTGTATTTCTTTTCTAAGATGCCAAATTTAATACTTTCTAAAGATAATTACGATTAATTTAAGGCAGAAAACAAACGACGGTGTCGGTGACCTAAATTAAGAATCCTCGCACAGGGCTAACTGGCGCGCTGTTCTATTGATGTGTCTGCCCCCTACGTTAAGACGAACGTTACCAGAAAAAAACAAATGATAACAGTTTGATGACGGTTTACGTTCGGATTAAATATCTTCTCTGAATTATTTTAATTACATCTGTCATTAACGTAAACCATATGGGGCAATATGAACGTTGCATTTCTACTACCACCGTAAGTTTAGATCAGTACATCAGAGGAAGTTGAGTAGTCAAGCGATATTCCACAATTGCATTGTGGAAATGTAAACATTACGAACGTTACCGTGTCGCTGAAAACTTGTGAATAATAATAATAATAATAGTTCATTTATAAAGCGCATATTTCCATGCACAATGCATGCTCAAAGCGCTGATGTCAGGACGAAAAGGCTTTTTGGAAAAGGTGGGTCTTTAGCGATGTTCGAAAGGTTGAAAGTTCTGTCATTTCTCTCAAATGTTGTGGGAGATGATTCCATTCTGAGGCTGCAGCATAAGAGAAAGTTCTTTGACCAAATTTAACTGTTCTGACTTTAGGAATACACAGAAGATTATGTTTCTCGGAGCGGAGGGATCTTGTTGGTTTGTATGGAGAAAGGAGGTCGGACAGATATTGAGGTGCACTTTCAGAGAGACATCTGAAGGCGAGAATGCAGAATTTAAAATTGATGCGCTGTGGAATGGGCAACCAGTGGAGGTCCTTCAACACAGGGGTGATGTGAGATGACTTGGGTGAGAGAGTGACTATTCTTGCTGCTGTGTTCTGAACCCGTTGCAGTCTACCAATCTGGGAATTTGTTGCACCAGCAAAGAGGCTGTTGCAGTAATCTAGTCTTGTCATCACCAATGAGAGGACAAGGATTTTAGCTGACTCCTTTGTGAGAAGCTTTCGAATGTTTCCAATGTTTCGGAGGAGTAGGAAGCATGTCCTGCACAAGATGGTAATGTGCTGGTCCAATGACAGCTCGAGTCAACAGTCACGCCAAGGTCCTTAACACTGTTAGATAGTGGAACAGTGGTTTCGCCAAAGTGAAACGACTTGATGTTGGTCTGTTCTCGGCGAGGTGTCGTCCCTACCAGAAGACACTCTGTCTTGTCCTCATTTAGCTTCAGCTTGTTGGTGAACATCCATGACTTGATCTGGTCACAACACTCTGCCGTGTGGTCTGTTGCAGAATGCACGTCAGTTGGATTTGGTTTGAAGCTGTTATGAAGCTGGGTGTCATCGGCATACAACTGTCGCGAGACTTGAAACTGGTCAATTGGAGTCCCGAGATCCTTTGTGTATAGTGTGAAAAGGACCGGTCCCAGTACAGATCCCTGAGGAGCACCACATTGGAGATGAACGTTGTCAGAAGAGCAACCATCAATGAATACAGCCTGATGACGATTTGTCAAATAAGATGTGAACCAATCCAGCACTATCCCATCGATACCAAAGTTATTCCTGAGACGAGACAGAAGCCTGCTATGATCAATGGTGTCGAATGCGGCGCTGAGGTCGAGGAGGACCAATAAAGAAGTCATGTTATTGTCAACACTGAGTCTCAAGTCATTAAACACACGGACAAGAGCTGTCTCAGTACTGTGGTCCTTACGGTAAGCCGACTGATATGGCTCGTAGAGGTCATGATGCATCAGATGCTGAGATAACCTGTCTCCCACTGCTCTCTCTATCACCTTGGACATGAAGGTAAGGTTGGATACAGGACGATAATTCTTGAGTTCATCTGGATCCAGATTTGATTTCTTCAGAAGAGGTTTCACTATCGCTGATTTAAATGGAGTGGGCATGATGCCAAGTCTGAGGCTAGTGTTTATCATGTTTGTGAAGACAGGCACAAGAATATCAATGTTTTCTAATAGGAGTGGCGTAGGAATTGGGTCCAAAACACAAGATGTTGGCTTAGATTTCCGGATGAGTTTCATTATTTCGTCTTCGGGGAACTCTGTAAAGGAGTCGAACAACACCAATGCTTGTTGATCACACGAAGATATACTGTCTTGATCATCTGTAGAAGTTTCAATCATAGGTTTACGGATTTGCTCAATCTTATCGAAGAAAAATGATTGAAATGACTGAGCTATCTGCACAGAGTCTCCAAGATTTGGAAGTGGATTATGTGTCTCTTTACCAAGTAAGCTGAACATAAGTTGGTACAGTGAGTTTGGGTCATCCATACTGTCCCGGATCTTAGAGTTCATACAACGCTGTTTAGAACGCTTGATCTCATCTGTAACCCTGTTCCTTGCCTCACAGTAGATCTGTCTGTGAATCTCGAGATGAGATTTGCGCCATGTTCTTTCAGCTACTCTCCTGTGTGCCTTGGCCGAAATGATTTCAGGGGTCATAATCCAAGTTGTTTCTGGTCGGTATGGTATCAATTTCACCTTCTCGGGAGCATGATGATCAAGCAACTCAAGGAGTACTTTGTTGTAAAGTTCAGCGTATTGCTCTGGGTCAGATGGCAGAGCCTGTAAAAGTTCTGAGGTCTTGACGGAAAGCTTCTTTATCCATCTTCTTTATGTTTCTGCACCTAATGTGTTTCTTAGGATGGGGAGGTCTTTCAGTATCGAGGTCAACTGTCAATAGGTAGTGATCAGACACTTGAATGTCCTCAACACTAGTTCTGGTTACACACCTCACTGTGTTCTTAGTGAGCACCCAATCCAAGATATGACCACCCTTATGTGTGGTACCGTTCACTAGTTGAATGCAGTCTAAGGAGTCAAGAAGTTTTGACATATGGATAGTTTCAGTATTAGAAGGATTTTCAAAATGTATATTAAAATCTCCCATCACGATTAGCCTTGATCTTTCAACAACTTTCATCTCCATGAATGAGGAAAAATCTTGTAAAAAACTGTGAAAACGTGTGACCATTCTTTTTTGAAGGTGGGGGGGCGATACAATGCAACAAGGTTTGTTGTTGTTTTTCCCCGTGATAGTATGAAATCCAAAGTTTCAAAAGTTTCTGAGAACACGTTTGGCTTTGTAAGCGGCTTTACATTAAGGTGTGACTTATAGATAATTGCTATTCCGCCACCACGACTTAGTCTTGGTTGATGCTGAAGCATGTAGCCATTTGGTGTCATAGCGGCCATCTTGGATTCATCACCTTGGTTACACAACCAAGTTTCTGTCAAGATCATTAAATCAATGTCTCTGTCAAGATTTAAATCCAGAATTACCTCACATTTGTTGCGAGAAGACTGCACATTAAGTAAGCACACTTTCAGGTTTGTTTGAACTTTAGAAATATTATAAGAGTTCAATTTTTTCTGACCTGTTTTAAGCCTAAGCAAGCCTTGCTTTTGTTTCCTTCTTCCTGATCGTTTCCCTCTTCTTTTACCTTTTCTTACTGATTTACTAGATTGCTGATTGGTAGCATTGATGTGTAACAATGGGCAAGGTGTTGTCCATACAATAGGTTGAAACCAAGAGTCTCCAATCAGGAGAAGTTCATCTCTGGTGTATGATACAAGCCTCCCCTGTCCCATGTCCTGGCTTGGATCAATCACAGAACAATAGGTAGTCCTTTGTACTTGGTATGTGAGCCACAGCTCACAGATTGAAAATACATGCAAAATTGCAACAATTTGCATCAAAAACAGTTTTTTCAGCAAGATTTTCACCAACATTTTGACATCATTAGAAAGGAAATGTCTTCATGTATATCCATGTAAAAAGTTGTACACAACAGATGCCTCCTGCCACAGAAATCTGACAAAGTCTGAGGAGCAAAGTGAAAGCCGTGCAGCCTGTGAGGCGCTTGCAATCCTCATCACAAACATGCACAGACAAGTCAAATGATCACGTATACTATTACGATACTGTCAAAACGAAGGCGACATAGAAACTCCATGAAATGACTACGACACATTATCAAGGCAGATTGACAATTTCATTGGAGTCATATGATTAGAATCGAATGAACTGGGACATGGGACATTGATACCGTCCTGTCAAACGCAACACTCATACCAAAAGACAAATGTATCAATTAAGTTATGTAAAATAAGCTGGCATTGCACAAATATCAGAGTACATAACATTGAAAATTTCAGGTTACAATTAGACATAAAACGTGCATCCAAATCACAGCGTTCAGTCAACCAGATAGTAAATCTTTGAAGGGCATTTAGAAGTGGAATACATTAGAAAAGCAGGATTTATGGAAGTCAACACTTCTTTATTGTGAATAACACGACATTTCGGAGTGTATGCTTGCTCCTTCATCAGGTCAAGATGAGGTGAGGTGAAATTGGGTTTAACGTCGTGCTTGAGAATATTTCGCTCATATGACGACGTGCATGGTTTTATAGTGCTAGAAGCATGAATACCCCACTCAGACACATTATATTGACTCCGAGCCGACCAGTCCTTGATGTACCCATCAATGCCGAGGGCCAGGCAGGGACCAACAAGTACCATATTTTAACGTCTTTTGGTATGACGCAGTCGGGGATCGAACCCGCGACCTTCCGCACTCCGGGCGGACGCTCTAACCACTAAGCCACGGAGGCGGTCTCAGGTCAAGAAGGATGAAGGAGCAAACATACACAATAAAGAAGTGTTGACATCCATATATTTCTTAACCAGACAGTAGTCTGTTGATCAATCGAAAAGTATGCTTTTCCATAACTAATTACTTACATCTACGAGTCCACATATTTCGAAATTTCTAGCAGCAACCTGCACAACCCTACTTTTTCTAACAATCCAAAAATAAGGAAACTACATCCGGTGATGTTGAAATCCTGACCAGACCCGTTCGTAAAGCATATTTACCACGTGTGACTGTTGTGAACTCACCTGTAGATTATCCAAACCTGCACCTCATCACCACTTCTCCGTGTTCCTCCGCAGTGACTGTCTCAAATTACCTCAGAGGTTGTGTTCGTTGTTGCTGAAAAACATTTGGCGCCTCTGCTGTTCTGATGTATTTCGGACAAGTAAAGGCACGTTAACAAAACATTACACTCAAATCGAGTTACCGAATCTCAGCTAATGGATAGTTTAACTACAAAAAATACACTGTGGCATTGATTACAATTTTGGCACTGTGGTCTGATGGAACCTACTTCATATCGGTAAAAGAACGTTAATTGCTTCATTTTGTCCCACATTCTAATCTGGCGATGTCAACAAATCAAAACGGTTTTACCGAAAATCGAGAAGAGGGTTTCTTGGCAGTATGTATACCTCACCGAAAGCGTCTTTGCCAGTAAACACATCTGAAAGTCGCCTTAAAGGGATCAGTGATCATCAATACTTGCACAAGCTGTGGAAGGTCTCTCTCTTCTCGTCAGGCCACTTGATAATACATTCGGACATTGCATGTATTTACTCTCGCCACACAGGGGAGGCGCGTCGAAGATTGTTAATACAAGGAGAAATCAATGCAAACACTGGTGGTAATCACCGTGAGTCGGTTACATGTTACATAACCTGTGTGGCTTAGCAGAAGTACGCCCACAGTTCCGTTTCGTTTGGATCGCTTGTGACTTGGGATTATTCTGACATAACTATATTTATTTGCTGTTTATTTATTTATATCAAACAATTCTATCCGAGTAATGCAGACTCAAAAATAGTTATTCAATGACCGGCGACTACCATCGACACCAGCATGTATTGCAGACACTAAGGGAAGTGTTACTTCCTCTCTAATACACGTGAACAGAATTCAGGGCATGACATTTGATCATATGTTCAAATAGCAGGAGATAATATGTACGACGCCGTTTGATCTTGACAAGACTTGTGAAAATGAAATACTTTGGAAATTCGAGAAATCAAGCAAATGGAGTGACTGTCTCATATACAACATTCTATGGTAGATTAAATCTTAATCTACAGACTAAAATATAATTTTATTACGAAATTTATGAAAACATATCCACATTGACACACTTAGTATATATGAGAGTGATTGGACTGAGAGTCAGGAGATCCGACGACTTGGTTTTATAGACATTTCCTTCTTCTAAACTGATGCAAACATTCATTTCCTAAAGTCTATTTGTGGACGAGTTATACATGTTTGAAAATACGACATTTTCGCAACAGATTTCTGGTTATGCGTTTCTTTTTTGAATAGTATATTATCAAAACATATCCATACTGACACTCTTAGCATATATTTTGGAAGCCCATGTTTTGGCAATCTAGATACAAATGAAATACAATCCGAATGCAGAAATTCTATACCATAAACGAGTTTGACTGTCGACCTGCTGTACTGATATTTTGCAATATTTTAAGTAACGTTTTCACCATGTCAATGACTGACTGACTGAGTTTGATTTTACGCCGCTTTTAGCAATATTCCAGAAACATCACGGCGGGGGACACCGGAAATGGGCTTCACAGATTGTACCCATGTTGGGATTCGAACCCGGGTCTTCGGCGTGACGAGCCAACGCTTTAACCACTAGGCTACCCCACCGCCCCTCATGTCAATGAAAGATTGGAAAATTAAATCACCCAGCTATCTTTATCACTTGAAAGAATGGTGTAGTGATTACTGAGCACGATAAACTTGCATATGCATTAATTATGTTCACAGATGGCACTGTAACGCTGCTTTATCCTGGCCCAGAAGCTATCCATAAATATACAACCTTGTTTACAACCGTCTCACTCACTTTGTTAATAATGTTCTAAAACTAACAAATATACACAGTTATCAATTTGCTGTCAACAAAAGCGACGATGAAGGACATAGCGATTCCTCTGTTGACTGGATTCATTGAACATGAAAAAAAATCGTTTCATCGTTTTACTTCATTGAACTAAACAAGATTATTATGTCTGTGTTCCCAAAATTTTGCGTCAAACGCGGGTCGAATAATTCATTCCAACATCCATGACTTTATATTACATTGTATGAAGGAATAGAAAATCCAACAGAAGGCGGATTCCAATGCGATTCCCGTTCCGCATTCCTGGCAGTAACTTGGAACGCTTTTTTTTAGACATTTAAGCAGATTGGGGGGATACGGTTGATTGTTATTGGTAAAAGGTTCAGAATTCAGTTTCAAAATTGAGTAGAATTGAATCTGTTATAGAAAATTCAATATTAACATTCTGGAAGTTTGCAAAGTATTTCAATTTCAGTCTTGTCAGTATCATATAGGGTAGTGCATGTTATATTCTGGGCACATAATCTCTTCAAATATCATGCACTGGTTTCAGCTTACGTGTACTACAACAATTTTAATTTGCTTGGCAGCATTTGACCTTACCTTGCTTGTGTCTGCATTAACTGCTGGTGTTAATGGTTGATGCCTTCTGGTTGATATCTCAACATCACTGAGTAAATATTATGGAATCTTTATGATCAAGTTATGGCAGAATCACAATTCATTCACGATTTAAATAAAAGAGCACTGTAGGATATTTCCGTTCAGCCAGGCAAGTTTAATAACATGTCAACGACACAGAAAACACACGATTACAAGTGGAATTCACCATTATCGGCGTGCTTTCCTCGTGTGGTGAGGGCCACATGTTCGAATCAACATATAATTCCTGATATAAAGATTGTCCAATCAGACCACCTTCCAAAAGACCATCACCAGATTATTGTTAACAGTACCATCCATTTACTAAGATTCCTACCCATGAAGATCCGGGTTAGAATTGGTCTTCAGTAACCCATGCTTGTCGAAAGGGCGACTAACCAGATCGGGCGGTCAGGCTCACTGACATGTTTGACACATGTCATCGTATCCCAAATGCGCAGACCGATGCTCATGCTCTTGATCCCTGGATTGTCTGTTCCAGACTCGAATATTTAGTGACCGCCGCCATATAGCTGGAATATTACTGAGTGCGACATAAAACTAAAGTCACACACTACTAAGATTCCCTAACTCGATTGGTGTGTGATGTTTTTTATTAACATGTGCTTTAGTTCCTAAAATTAAACAAGGGCAGGACTGTAGTGCTCTGGAGGTTCTTTTTATAAATGACGCCATGCAGTTGAGCATTTCCCCCCGAGACTTGCCAAAATTATGGTAACAAAATCTTTTTTTTTGGAACTATCAATTAAATCAGATGCCGAGACAAGTTTGGAGTGCAGTATTTGGTTTATATTTTCCAATAGAAAAAGACAACGTTGCCTGGTTCTGTAAAGTGTAAAGATCATTGAAGACGTTACGGAAACATTCATTTTCATAGCATCGCTTCCAGTTAATCTTGTTTTTCGGGGCTAACATTGTGCTGGTAGCATCATGTTGTAGTGGATATTTACCATGTGATAATTGACTCTCAACATAGGCACCTTAATCATAAAAATCATTGACCTTTAAGACACTTTGGAGAACATGCTTCTCATCCACTGTGGAAAAGAGTTGGAGTCGTAGCATTTCTCTTTGTAGGTAATTAGTAATTGAGAAGCGCACGTTGTGTTGGTCGATTTAGCGCTGTGATTTGGATACATGATAGCTGCACAGGAGTTGCTACTTCCATCACATGTCAAATTGTGATGTAAAACATCTGTTGTTATGTCTTTTCTGGCTGTCTGCCAGCATTAGAACTCAATATATTGCAAAAGCCCCACCCATCCACGAACAGCAAAGGAAAACTTTGGACAGTAAAAGATATACATACTGAGAACATCTCAGCTTCACTGTGTAGCTGGAAAACGACTTCAATTTACTGAAGTGGGTCAATGTCTCATCTTGTGAGGTTTTACTGTTTTACTGAAGATCTATTTATGTATATGGAGGAGATATTTAGCCAAATGTACATCATAGTTCAACTATGACGGTTGCTTAAAATATCAGAAACAATTTAAACAGCCGAAGACAACGTGTGTAGTGCGAGATTAATGTCAATTCAGACAGTTAAATACTATGTAAAGTGTCAATTGAAAGATGTCAGTTTAGATGGCAGAAGACATAGAGTATAAGTTGACAATACTGTCAGTTGAGACAGGTTAACATTAAGTACGTTCAAGTGTACATTCCCAGACTGTCTAGTTCCTGCTCTGGGCCTAGATTTTCGAAGCTCTCTTTGCGCTGACATAGTCGCAAGTTTAAGTTAATGTTTGGCACTTACGACTATCTAGGCCCTGATGTGAATGACGGGGCATTATCTCAACTTGATACGCGATATAATCCACAGACACGCCCTCTTAACATCAGTCAAAAAACTCTTTTCCTGTATGAATACATACAAATCCAAACAAATCATAAAAGTGGAACAAACGCTGAACAGTACTGTAGTGGTTCGGCTTGTAGGTTCTGAAAGCTTGATGACAGTGACACAATGGATGGTATAGTAACCCAATATTGAGACCTCGACTGATTAATTCTCTCCGATTTCCCTGGACATTTTCGTGCATCTTGTACTGCATAAACCTTCTTTCCACCGGTCCCTCTCTAAACTATCACAATAATGATAATGCCACATGCATATATATGAAATGTTAATGGCGGCACTACGATTAAAATGCAGTGAGTTTCGTTGGTTTTTCACAAATGTCAAATGTCGTCGACAATGTTAGAAATGACAAAGACACCATTAAACCATTTCTGTTAAAGTCAGTCGCGATTGTATTATTCCCGCTGCCTTAGGCATGAGCGCATGTGTGTTTATGAATGATCATCAAACAGTGATGATGCCAGATGTTTACAAAAACCTGAACCTTTCCGAAACGAAACAAATGCAAGTTAAGGTAATCTACTTCTTTAAATTTCCAGTTCGATGATCAACCTACAACGGCGATTTTAACGTACGCAGTATTTAAGTCACTTCTCCAACATGGCGATGAAGATGGAAAATCAAATGGTCCGGCTGTCATTAATATTTGAAAGTAAACAGCCTTTTCGCATTTGAAATTTCACGCACAGATGGCAATGGATTGATCATGGAGCAAAGAATGAATGATTACTGGGCATGATACATTTAACGAAAGCACTTGCATCTGCATTAATCATGTTCACAGATTACATTGTAATGCTGCTTTATCATGGCCCAGAAGCTATGCATTAAAATGAAACCTTGTTTACAACCGTCTCACCAAGTTTGGTAATAATGTTCTGAAACCTACAAACTGCGTTTTGGGGGGCGAGCTTTAAATCTTCGAAGGCTGATACAAACTGCAAAGTTATCAGTTTGCTGTTCTCAACAGCAACGATGACGGCAATTGTTGACGGGAATCAATGGACAGGACAAAACTCGCTCCTTCATTTCACTTCATTACTCTAAACAAGATTATTATCCTTGTGTTGTCAGACTTTTGGGGAAAATACCAATCGAATATTTCATTCCAAAATCGATGACTTTTTATCTCATTATATACAGAAATAGAATATCGATTGTGGTGATTCCTTTCCGATTTTTCAGCTGTCACTTCACCTTCAGTTCGTAGTTGTGGATCTTTCCATGGAATTCATGACTAACATAACTTTAGGAATGATATTTTCGGTGTCCAACTTATATACGCATTGGAGGAAATCCCTAATGTGTCTCGCAGTGGCATGCATCATTTTAACTTCAGGGTAAACAGGAACGAGACAATATGTTCAGCTTTCCTTGTGATTTCCCATTATTTAAAGAGTTATATGTGTGAAGAATATATCAAGCAAATTATACCTCGCATGGAACTTTTGAAGTGTGAAGTGCGATATTAATATCAGGCAGCAATGTCAATTCAGACACCAAAAGATCAGGTGTTTAATTTTTACAAACTTTCCTCTGACAGTGCACAAATATGTGTCCAAGTAGATATGGTACTGATAAATATATGTGAATGGGAATGATGTTACTTCGATAGCCATCCTCTAACCATCAGTCGAACATGTTAACCCATGATAATAATTCCAAGATATCAATTAGATTAGAGGCAGGTTTCACAACATAATAGTCCCTTCTTTATCCCGACTGCCTCTTGATTGTAGGATATATTATATATGCCAGAAACATATGGTTTAGACTAAAAGTTTGTCAGAAAATTGTCTAAAGTTAGGTAACTCATGATGATAGCTCCACTATTTTCTCCCCGATTACCCTGGTTATCTTCATGTTAACTGCATTAACTTTTCCTAGAGCGGTCCTTTCCTCTAAAACTAACACAATAGACATAATGTCACATGTATATGCAGTACAAGGACGACGCAAAGAGGGCTTCCATCAAAAACATAATTTGCCGAAGGATTGAGACAGTGAGTGAACTTAAAGCCGCTTGGAATAGTAACGGTATTTAAATTTAAAAGTAACGGTGCCAGATGTCATAGATGTTTGCAATTTTAGAGGAATCACATTAAGTAATTTTACATACATTTTCCACACAGTTTTTAAAGCACTCAAAATGGCAACAAGAATCAATCACACTTTCAAAACAGGTTTTACTGGGAAACATGTTGAATAACACTTTGACGCACCAGGTCCCCATTTCTTAACAGGGGATGAGAAGAATCAAGTGAGTTCTTAATGTTCAACGAGCTGGAGCTGAATGTTTAGGCTGCCTCAGGTTAGAGACAATTAACATAGGGACCCCATTACCTCCAGAAGAACGAGCTACTAGCATGCAGGTAGCCCGGAACAATACAGTGTAACAGTAGCAATGTTGCGACTATCAGGACACACCGTAATGACTGTCTACCATTTTGTCCGGCATTCCGTCCACGATCTTGCTGTAAATTACACTTCTGCAGAACAGTACAATATTGCTGTTTACGCAATGAAAGGGTTGAAAATGATGGAATCAGATTCGGTAGAAAATCAGTCCATGACCACTGCGTGTCAATGCGATAAAATCGCTTGATCACTGTCCCAACCCGCGCTCGGTCCTTTCAGCGGTGTGAGTTTTCTTCCGCCCTGGCCTTCTCAAATTACCTCAGATATTTTGGATTGGTGTCGATGGAAGACCTTGTATTATTTGTGTCTCTTCTGTGATGATGTATTTCAGGAAACTAAACACATTTTAACACAACTTTACACTCCAATCAAGTTACATAATCTATCCTCCGACATTTGAGCACACAATTAGGGAAAAATGGTCCGTTTGAGACGTCATTTTAGGGAGAAGAACAAGATTGAAATTGTTGATCCTACTGAGGACGACGAGGCAAAAAAGGTTCACGAAAAGATGAGAAAGTGTTTGCTGGCAGTGTGCATGCCTCAATAAAATGCGTCTTTGTCATTTCAATTCATCTGAAAGTCCCGTCAAAGGATCAACAAATGTCCCTGATCAATACACGCGCAGGCTACGTAAGGTATCGTCAGTCCACTTGATAATAAATTTGGACATTACATCTATTTGCTGTCACCATACACGGGAGGCAGGTCGAAGATGGTGATACAAGTAGTTTTTCATGCAGGCACTGGTGGTAATCACGGGTGAGTGTTTTTCTGTGGGTGACATGTTACATAACGTGGGGCTTGGCGGAAATGCCCAACAGTGCCCTTTCATTTGGGTTACACTGTTTCAGATTACACTGTAATGCTATTTAATACTGGGATGGAAGCAATGAAGTAAGATAAAACCTTGTTCTCAACAGTCTCACCCAGTTTAGACATAGTGCTATGAAACTATGGGCTAGCGCTGAATTTGCTAAAGCCAATACAATTATATGAATTTTCTGTTGACAACAATGACGGTGACGGTAATAGTAATTCGTTTGTTCACTGAATGGACATGAAAAACCTCATCCTCCATTTCACTTCATTAGATTATACAAGATTATTATGCTTGTGCTGTCAGACGTTTGCAAAAGAGCCAATCGAATATTTCATTCCAACATTGATGGCTTATTATATCATGACATGCAGGTGTTTATATCTACCATCGTTGTAATAGTAGAATATTTGTTCTTTTAATGATCGGCTAAATTTCTGCAATATCGCCAACACCTGAGGGGATGGTGTAAATCCAGCTAGGGTCCATGCAGGAAGCAAGAGTAATGTAAGTCCACATGGTCCGCTGGTATGGTGATTTACCTTCAGTTGCTGGCGATCAGTAGCCTGGTTTTATTTTGTATTGTTTTCTGCAGTCATAGATTTCAATATACAAGTTTTAAACCAAATCTGTGATATTCTCGTATTGTTACTGTCCTTCGATGACAGGTTTATATGGTATATATTTATTGTGATTTAACTGATAGATTGTTATCGTCACGGTATGGCTGAAATACTGCGTATGTGACTTTAAATATTAACTCACTCACTCACTCACTCATGACATGCAGGAATAGAATATCTATCACCAGTCGCATTCCAATACAGTGATTCCTTTTTGCCTTTTCAAAGACTTGTTCTTGTGTCACGTCGTAGTAGTTGTGGAGCCAGTTGTTGGCTTGACGCCGTGGCGTGGTTCCCTGGAACAAACTTCTTCTGTAACTTCAATAATGATGGTTTTGGAATTTGACTGACATGCGCATTGAAAGGAATTGCAACCAGGTGTGAAGGTGACGCGCTATCACTTCTGCCACCACAGGCTTATCTTTGTATTCCTAAACATCCTCATTAAAGATTGGAAAGCGGAATATCTATCAGATGGAAAGCAAGAGAGCATCTGAGCTTCAGTTTACCTGGAAAACTACTTCAAATTATAATTGTGGTTCAATAGTCTTACTGTTATATTTGGGAATATAGACGTAGGGAAGATATATAGCCGTTTACAATTCTGAGGGTTGTTGAAGAAAAACACTAAAGGTCAAATGGAGACATAGTCTTGACACAACACTTGCAATTCAGTCAACTGAATTATATTGTCTATTTCGACACTACTTTTAGTTTACTCATAAAACTAAAAGTGGTTACTGTGACAATATTATGAATTATGATGAAAAATTTAGACAGTGTCTAATTTAAACAGAGTAGTGTTGCATACAAGTAATTTAAAGGGGTGTCAACTTGTACAGCTTTAGCTGCATGGCATATCGGAACAGATGACTTTGCAAAGGTGTGCACGGACCATTGATAGATATCACAGCGTTAAAGTAGCTGTAATCCATCGATGGAAGCGGAGTGGGACCCAACACTTGGAAGAATCAACAGACACAAACATGTTACGTGCTGAGCGTTGTGAATGTGTTCAATTACATCAGTGCCGACTCCATTTGACCAACCAGACACTGGAAGCGACAGTTTCTGGAAGGATGGCTGTCACAGTGGGTCGGATGAGTCAGTTTCTCGTTTGGAAATACTCTCTATGGGCAATTTATGTCTGAAGGGTAAATGCTAGATTACACAAATTCTACAAGGCCCTTTCCTCTCAGAGCTTATGGTGCTGGCGACTCATTTATCTAACGTAGTGTTCGTAATTTGAAGGAGCACCGAAAGAAGCCGATTACTTGATACTTTTGTAGAAGGGTTTCCTTGGCTGTTGATGTTTTGTTACATTTTTGGTGTTGATAATTTGTTCGTGAACATGTTGAATAAAGATCGCATCGCGTATGTGACGTATTATACTATTTCCATCTTGTTCTGGTGTATTCTGCTGTAATATAACTTCTAAATACGTTTTGACGTATTCTCGTGATTTATCTTGTTTTGATGTATTGTGCTGCTATGTTTCATCTTGTCTTTCATTTTGTTCTAAAATATCATGCTGATGTATTTTCTTATCTCTGTCCCGTTCTGCACATAGCCTGTCGTGTTTCTAAGAATTCCACCGTGTGCGTGCATCGATCTTTTTCGCTTATACCACCTTATGAGAGCAGACGATTTAAGCAAAACTATAAGAAGGTTTATCAAAATGCGTTTTCGAAATGAAATTGAGACTCAGCACGGTATCTGGGAAACCGGGTTCCCTGGACACAGGACAGCGTTATTCTATTGATTGTCGATGGAATATCACTTTCCTGAATCTGTGTCTGTAGAGGGTATTACAAAGACGGACCGGGACAGGCAGCTTGCGAAGCAAACGTCTCACGATCGTGAATTGAATTTTTTTGGATAAAATTCGTTTTGTGAACGACAGATTTACGTGTATTTTTCCTGTGTAAATACTTGGAAGAAAAGAATTGAAATAAAATTCCAGAGGCAGTTTGAAAAAACTATAATAATTTAGTCAACGTGTAGAGTTCGTTACAAAATAGTAGGATATAACATACATTCTACAATTGCAATCACAAGCATGTGTTCTAGCCTAGCTGTCACATAGTTGTGAAATGGTTAGCGTATTCTGACCCATGAGGTGGCACCCATTAGGAATATATCCAACGATATATCAGTTATTTACCTAAAACACAGGAACGTTTGGTACAAGTCAAAATAGAAACATATTTAACCCAAACAACCTCGTTTTTGAGAAGGGGACATTTACAGCTGCCTGAAATGTTTGTGAAAGATAAACCATATGATTAATATAATATACTATTATCTGAAATGTGTCATATCTAAATGACATCGCGCATTCTTAATGACTTTGAAGAGTACACACATGAGACTTCTGTCTTGACGGTAATCACCATATATTGTCTGAAACACTACAAGATTAGCTGAGACTGAATGACTGGAATGCCCTCAAGTCATGCAGATTGCTGAGAAGGATGAATCAGATCATGACCTGCTATTAATCGTATTCACATGTGTGGCTGTGCTGAACAGAATGAACATAGCTCATCCTGACTTTACTTGTTTTCGAACCGCTGTAGCTTATAATTTCATGTGTGACCATGCTGATCGCAATCAACATACCTAATTGTGAAACATATGGCTTGAGATTGTTTTATCAAATAACTCTATGGTTTCTGACTTTACTTGTTTTAGCGCTGCAGCTAACATATGTGGACATAGAGATCGCAATCAACATACTTCAACATATAGTTCAACTAAAACATATGGCTTTAGATTGTTTTATCAAGTGACGCTATGGTTTCTGACTTTACTTGTTTTCTGAGCGCTGCAGCTTACATGTGTGGCCATGCTGATCGCAATCAACATACTTCAACATATACTTCTACTGAAACATTGAAATTCTTTTATTAAATAATACTGTGTTTTCTGATGTTACTTGTTTGGGAACCAATTGAGTAAACATGGGAAAATATTTACCCTCAGTCAGTCATCTTGGAACTGTTACTACTGAGGTGAACACGTTAACCAGATAAAGCGGTAACTCAAGAATTAACTAAATGAATCCTACGTACAAAACAATGAGTTTTATACACATTAAAACACCCCTTGCGGTCTGAAGCGTCACAGTCCCTGTGTCCAAATTCAAGATTCGCTCCACACGAGCGATCATGACATAGCATTGTAGCCCTAATAAAACAAATTGACGGTGGAAATAATTATCCTTAAAATAGATATTTTCTATCCCTTGACATTCGATCATTTCTTCACATCGTAACGTCGGATGTATTGTCAGGAGATACATGTAAGATGCATAAAAAACCCTGGTCCCTGGTGTATACTTGGTGATGTGTTGGTTTCAATACATAGCGAATGAACTCTCGACAGATATCGTATGTATCACACCGCGGTAGTGTCTATAGTATATTCCCCATTGACTATCACGGATGACATTCATCAGTGATCGCACGACCTTGCATTCCCTTGAGAAGTTGACACGTGCTTACAAGGCAGTAACGCTCGGACGAAAATGACGTGAGGGAGGTTCTCAGCTATCTATTTACTGTCAGCTGGTGATAACCCGCAGCTGCGTTGTTGCGCTACCGACCGATACAGTGTTTGACTCCATCTGGTTTTTACTCAGACATGCCCCATGGTAGTTGAGCTGGTCGTTGCCAAGTTGATGGGGCTTTCCATTGACAGAAGTGCTGACGTATCTCCTTCGCCGTTCTCCGGTAACTTTCCTGCCGTCGCTACAACTCTATACAGTGTACATTCCACATGGACGACTTCACTGACAGATTACAGATTAGTATAAATCCCCCAACAACCCATGCTAGCCATTCGAGACGACTGATCTGGTTTGATGGTTGTTTTGTTTTTTAACGCCGCACTCCGTATATGGTCCAGTTGTATGACGCCGGTCTGTAAGTAATCTAGTCTGGACCAGACAATATAGTGATTAAAATTACGAGCATCAATCTACGCAATTTGTATTCGATTACATTTGTCAACCAGGTCACGGAAATTGCCCACCCGATCCCGTTAGTTGCCTCTTACGAAAAGCATGGGCTGCTGAAGACCAATTCGAACCCGGATCCTCGAAGGTCGACTGATCTGGTAGTCAGGTTTAGTGACTTAATTATGCATACTAATATCACCATTATCATTGCTATGTACAGCTATGTGAGTCACCATTCTTCTATAACAGTATAGCAAATCATGTCCATGTTTGCATTGATTGGCGCTTCTATTTTCCATGTTTATTGCATTCAAATGAATGGTATGTGAATGTAAATCTCGTTTAGTATATGTGAATGAATAAACATACATCTATGCATAGTAAGACTGTATTTTTCTGTTCTAAGCTAAATGGAGATCCTCGTTTCTTATGCAAATGTGTATAGTAATGTTTATGTCGAAATTTCATAATTGAGAGGTGTGGGGAAATTGGGGAATTGTCCGAGTCGTCATGAAACATGTACACCTGGAAGTCATAGCTGACAGTTCCAACAAACATCCCTGGACAATATCCATCCTCCATGATGCAGACCATTGGCTTGATAATACCGTGGACCCATGTGTCACCCCAGCGTTGTTTTGGAAGTGAAGTCACCATCTTCGTTTCGTCACTAATCACATAATGTCACTGAGTAATATCAGGTGACGTCTATGTTTAGCACAGAAATCAAGTTAATCTTAGTTAATGGATGGTTCAACTACCAAAATTACACAGTGGCATGTTTACAATTCCGGCACTGTGGTCTGATGGAACCTACTTCATTTTGGTAAAGGAACGTTAATTGCTTCATTTTGTCCCACATTCTAATCTGGTGATGTCAACAAATCAAAAAGGCTTTCCCGAAAAACGAGAAGAGGGTTTCTTGGCAGTACCTATGTATACCTCACTGAAAGCGTCTTTGCCAGTCGCCTTAAGGGTTCAGTGATCATCAATACTTGCACAAGCTATGGAAAGGTCTCTCTTCTTGTCAGGCCACTTGATAATACATTCGGACATTGCATGTATTTGCTCTCGCCACACAGGGGAGGCGCTCCGAAGATTGTTAATTCAAGGAGAAATCAATTCAGACACTGTCGGTAATCACTGTGAGTTTTCTCTATCAGTTACATGTTACATAACGTGTGTGGCTTAACAGAGATACCCCCATAGTTCCCTTTCGTCTGGATCATGAGTGACGTGGGATTATTCTGACATAACTATATTTATATATATCACAAATTCTATCTTAGTAATAAATATTCCACAATAGTTACTCAGTGAAGCTGACGTTCCAGCCAACAGGCGACTGCCATCGACACCAGCATGTATTGCAGACACAAAAGGTCTTATCGCGCCACTAAGGGAATCAGGAAGTGTTACTTCCTCTCTAATGCACGTAAACGGAATTCAGGGCATGACATTTGAACAGATCATTAGTAAAAATAGCAGCAGATAATATGTACGACACTATTTGATGTTGACAAAACATGTGAAAATAAAATACTTGGGAAATTCGAGAAATCAAGCAAATGGTGGTCTCATATCGAAATTTCTATGACAGTTTCAATTTTAATCTACAGACTAAAATAGAATTCTATTACGAAATATTATCAAAACACATCCACATTGAGACTCTTAGTATATATTTTGGAAGTCCATGGTTTGGCAATCTAGATACAAATGAAATACAATCTGAATCCAGAAATTCTATGTCTATAAATGAGTTTGACGGTCGACCTGCTGTACTGATATTTTGCAATATTTTAAGTAACGTTTTCACCATGAAAGATTGGAAAATTAAATCACATAGCTATCATTATCATTTGAAATTTCACAGACAGAAGGCAATGAATTGATCGTAGGGCAAAGAAAGTTGTAGTGATTACTGAGCATGATAAAATTAATCAAAGCACTTGCATATGCATTAATTGTGTTCACAGATTACACTGTAACGCTGCTTTATCCTGGCCCAAAAGCTATCCATTAATATAAAACCTTGTTTACATCCGTCTCACTAAGTTTGGTAATAATGTTCTAAAACTGACAAAATGCTTTTTGGGAGGGCGAGCGTTAAACTCCCTAAAGCCGATACAAAGTTATCAATTTGCTGTCAACAAAAGCGATGATGGAGGTCATTGCGATCCTTCTGACTGGAATCAATGAAAAGGAAAATAATCGTTTCTTCGTTTTACTTTATTGAATTAAACACGGTTATTATGCTGTGTTGCAAAGATTTTGCAAAAACGCCTGTCGAATAATTCATCCCAACATCCATGACTTTATATCACGGAATAGAATATCAAACAGCGGATCCCAATATGATTCCCTTTCTGCGTTTCTGGCAGTCACTTTAGAACGGTTTTGTTGAGACAACTGGGCTATTTGGGGGATATGCTTCAATATCAATTCGTAAAAGGTTCAGAATTCAATTTCAAGATTGAATAAAATTGAATCTATGATAGAAAATTCAACATCAAACCAGAATGTCCCTTTTCTGGAAGTTTGCAAAGTGTTTCAATTTCAATTTCAGTCTTGTCAGTATCAAATAGTGTAGTACATGTTATATTCTGTTTTTGGACATATGCTATCTTCAAATATCATGCACCCATGAAGGTCCGGGTTAGAATGAACCTTCAGTAACCCATGCTTGTCGTAAGAGGCAACTAACGGGATCGGGTGGTCAGGCTCTCTGACTTGGTTGACACATGTCATCGGTTCCCAATTGCGCAGATCGATGCTCATGCTGTTGATCACTGGATTGTCTGGTCCAGACTCGATTATTTACAGACCGCCGCCATATAGCTGGAATATTGTTGAGTGCGGCGTAAAACTAAACTCACTCACTCAAATATCATGCCCTGGTTTCAGCTTACGCGTATTACAACAACACACGATAAACCCGTCTTGATTTGTTTGACGGCTCGATGACTGCTGGTGTTTATGTCTGACGCCTTCTGGTTGATACCTCAACATCATTGAGTAACTATTATGGAATATTTATGACTAAGATATAATTGTGAGACAAAACACCCATTGTTATTGGAGAGTCACAAGTCATTCGCTCTTTGAATAATAGGACACTATGGGACATTTCTATTAAGCCAGACAAGTTACGTGACATGTCAACGATACAGAAAACACACGATGTGGAATTAACCTTCATCATGTGGTGGCGTTCCTTCCTCATGTGGTGAGAGACTACACATGCACTGTCCAAATTTAGTTTCAAGGGTACATATACGTACACATACTGCTTAGATACGCTCTTCTCACTCTTGTATAAACCTTTTTCCCTTGTTGTCGCTATAATTGAAAGTTGAGCCAAATGTTTAATTCATTTCCTGATATAAAGTTTGTCCATCAGACCACATCCCAGAAGAACATCACCGAATTGTTGTAAGCAATACAATCAATATACCAAGATTCCACAACTCGATTTTTAACATGCGCTTTAGTTCCTAAAATTAAACAACGGCAAAGTTGTAGTGCTCCGGAGGTTCTTTTTATAAATGATGGTCTGCAGTTGGACATTTTCCCTCGAGAACATGCCCAAATTGTAGTAACAAAATCCGTTTTTTAATGAACTATCAATTTACTCAGATGCCGAAACAAGGTTAGAGAGCAATACTAAAATAAATATATTTTCCAATAAAAAAGGCAACTTTGTATTGCTCTGTAAATAGAACCATTGAAGAATCATTGAAGAAGTTACGGAAAAAAATGTATTTTCATAATAACGCTTCCAGTTAATATTTTGTTTTTCGGGGTTAGCGCATCATGTTGTAATTGGATAGTTATTATGTGATAATTGACCCTCAACATAGGCAAAAGCATTGACACCCAAATCATCAAAATCGTTGAACTTCAAACATTCACTTCAGAGAACATGATTCTCATCCACTGTGGAAAAAGTTGGAGTCGTAGAAATTCACTTTGTTGGTAATTAGTAATTGAGAAGCGCACCTTGTATTGGTCGATTTAGCGCTGTGATTTGGATACATGATAGCTGCGCAAGAGTTACTACTTTCATCACATGTCAAAGTTCAGTCTGTGTCCCAGCATTTATAAGGCAACTGCACAACTGCATGATGTCAACTTGATACTCGATATAATCTATTTGTTAACAGACATGCCATCTAACATCAGTCAAACATGCTAAACTTTGATAGCAATCACAGGATACCAATATGGTAGCAGTTGGGGACAGAAGTAACAATGGCAGGTGTCACAACACAGTAAGTCATGCTATGCATCATCAAGATTGACTCTTTGGCTGTAGGAATACATACAAATCCAAACAAATCATGAAGTGGAACAAAAGCTGCACATTGCTGTAGTGGTTCAACCTGTACACTTTGAAAGCTTGGACGACAGTAACACAATGGATGGTTTGTCAACCCAATATTGAGACCTCGACTGATTAATTCTCTCCAATTTCCCTGGCCATTTTCGTGTATTTTGTATTGCATAAACCTTCTGTCCTCCGACCCCTCTCTAAATTACACAATAACGTTAATGCCACATGCATATGAAAGCTAAAGACGATGGTGGAACTACGGAAGCGACCATGAAAATGAGGTGTTTACCTGAAATGTGAGGCAGTGAGTTAGTTGGGATTAAAGCTGGATTCGCTGTTTTTTCATAGATGTCAAATGTCATCGACATTGTTGATGACATCAAAACCCTTTCCATTATCAAGAAGAGTTTCTGTTAAAGTCAGTGTCCATTGTATTATTTCCACTGCCTTATGTATGAGCGCATGTGTATTTATGAATCATCATCAAACAGTGATGATGCCAGATGTTTACAAAAACCGTAACCTTTCCGAAAGGAAACAAATGCAAGTTAAGGTAATCTACTTCTATAAAATTTCCAGTTCGATGATCAACCTACTACGGCGATTTTAACGAACGCAGTATTTAAGTCACTATCTCCAATATGGCGATGAAAGATGGAAAATCAAATGGTCCGGCTGTGACTAATATTTGAAATGAAACAGCCTTTTCGCATTTGAAATTTCACGCACAGATGGCAATGGATTGATCATGGAGCAAAGAGTGAGTGATTATTGGACATGATACATTTAACGAAAGCACTTGCATCTGCATTAATCATGTTCACAGATTACATTGTAATGCTGCTTTATCATGGCCCAGAAGCTATGCATTAAGATCAAACCTTGTTTACAACCGTCTCACCCAGTTTGGTAATAATGTTCTGAAACCTACAAACTCCGTTTTGGGGGGCGAGCTTAAATTCTCGAAGGCTGATACAAAGTTATCAATTTGCTGTTCTCAACAGCAATGATGACAGCAATAGTGATCCTTCTGTTGACGGGAATCAATGGACAGGACAAACCTCCCTCCTTCATTTCACTTCATTACTCTAAACAAGATTATTATCCTTGTGTTGTCAGACTTTGGGGAAAGTACCAATCGAATATTTCATTCCAAAATCGATGACTTTTTATCTCATTATATACAGAAATAGAATATCGATTGTTGTGATTCCTTTCCGATTTTTCAGCTGTCACTTCACCTTCAGTTCGTAGTTGTGGAACTTGACGCCATTGAACTCATGACTAACATAACTTTAGGAATGGTGTTTTCGGTGTCCAACCTATATAAACATTGGAGGAAATCCCTTTCCGTGTCTCGCAGTGGCATGCATCATTTTAACTTCATGATAAACAGGAACAAGACATCTGTTCAGCTTTCCTTGTGATTTCCCACTATTTAAAGAGTTATATGTGTGAAGAATATATCAAGCAAAATATACCTCGCACGGAACTTTTGATATGTGAAGTGCGATTTAATGTCAGGTAGCAATGTCAATTCAGACACCAAAAGATTAGGTGTTTAATTTTGACAAACTCTCCTCTGACAGTGCACGAATGTGTCCAAGTAGATATGGTACTGATGAATATATGTGAATGGAGGGAATGATGTTACTTCGATAGCCACCCTCTAACCATCAGTCGAACATGTTAACTCATGATAGTAATTCCAAGATATCAATTAGATTAGTGACATGTTTCACAACATAATAGTCCTTTCTTTATCCCCAGTGCCTCCTTGAATGTAGGATATATTATATATGCCAGAAACATATGGTTTAGACTAAAGGTTTGTCAGAAAATTGTCTAAAGTTAGGTAAACCATGATGATAGCTCGACTCTTTTCTCACCGATTACCCTCTTTGTCTTCGCCTTTAACTGCATTAAGTTTTCTTTGAGCGGTCCTTTCCTCTAGAACTAACACAATAAAGATAATGTCACATGTGTATGAAGGACAAGGACGACGCAAAGAGGGCGTCTATCAAAAATATAATTTGGCTAAGCATTGAGACTGTGAGTTAGCTTAAAGCCACTTGGAATAGTAACGGTATATAAATAAAGCCACGTGTCGGAGACGTTTGCAATTTTAGAGAAAGCAAAAACGGGGATCACATTTCGGTGATTTTACACGAATTTTCCACACAGTTTTTAAAGCACTCAAAATGGCAACAAGAGTCAATCACACTTTCAAAGAAGGTTTTTACTGGGAAACATGTTGAATAACACTTTGCCGTACCAGGTCCCCATTCCTTAACAAGGGGTGAGAAGAATCAAGTGAGTACTTTATGTTCAACGAGCTGGAGCTAAATGTTTAGGGTGCCTCAGGTTAGAGACAATTAACACAGGGACCCCATTACCTCCAGAAGGACGAGCTACTAGCATGCAGGTAGCCCAGAACAATACAACGTAACAGTAGCGATGTTGCGACTATCAGGACACACCGTAATGACTGTCTGCCATTTTTTCCAGAATTCCTTCCCTTATCTTGCTGTAAATTACACTTCTGTAGAGCAGCACAATATTGCCATTTACGCCTTGAAAATGATGGAATCAGATTCGGTAGAAAAGTCAGTCCATGACCACTGCGTGTGAATGTGATAAAATCGCTTGATTACTGTCCCAACCTGCACTTGGTCCTTTCAGCAGTGTGAGTTCCATCCGCCGTGAGTTTCTCAAATTACCTCGGAGATATTTTGGAGTGGTGTCGATGAAAGACCTTGTATTATTTGTGTCTCTGCTGTGATGATGTATTTCAGGAAACTAAGCACATTTTAACACAACTTTACACTCCAATCAAGTTACATTATCTAAGTTAAGTGATGTTTAAAACACGGTGGAATCGTCGACCAAAATGTAGTCACGCAATTAAGGAAAAATGGTCCGTTTGAGACGTCATTTTAGGGAGAAAAACACGCTTGAAACTGTTGATCCTACTTTTCATCCTAGTGAGGACAACGAGCCAAAAAAGGTTCAGGAAAAGATGAGAAAGTGTTTGCTGGCAGTGTGCATGCCTCAATAAAATGCCTCTTTACCATTACAATTGAAGTTCCCATCAAAGGATCAGCGGATGTCCCTGATCAATACACGCGCAGGCTACGTAGGTACCGTCAGTCCACGTGAAATACATTTGGACATTACATGTATTTGCTGTCACCATACACGGGAGGCAGGTCGAAGATGATGATATCAAGTAGTAATTCATGCAGACACTGGTAGTAATCACGGATGGGTGTTTTTCTGTGGGTGACATGTTACATAATGCAGAGCTTGGAGGAAATGCCCAACAACGCTCTTTCATTTGGGTAGCAAATTGATTGGGATCTTTCTGACATAGCAAACTTTATTTTTGACATGCAATTGTATCTAGGTAAAAAAGATTCAAGAATAGTTAAGCAACGATGCTGAGATTCCAGCCAGCAGGCGTCTGCCATTGATACCATCAACTATTGAAGATACAACAAGGGTCGCACCTAGCCAACTAGTAAATCAGAAAGTGTTACTTTCACTGAAATACATGTTAGCTGAAACCAGAGCATGACATTTGAAGAGATCATATGTCCAAACACCATATGACACTAACTGGCGTTGACATCACTGGTGGAATTAAACTTGCAACACTTTAGAAACTTCAGGTAATGGAGACCAGTAGGTTTTACATGCAAATATCTATAATGATTAATGTTCAGACAAAACGTGAATCAAAACCTTGTATGAATAAGAATTATATCTTTACACTCTGAATACACTTAGAAATAAATACCCTGGAATCATCACAAAATGCGTGTTTTTCTGAGCAAGTTAGACACACATATTAGACACACTATATTATGTATTGCTATATCATATATTATGCGTCCCAAATAACTACTGCGTGCGATGATGGACCTGCTACACAACTTTAAGAGTATCCAGTATTTAAGTCACATTGTCAATGTTGCGATGCACACTGGAAAATACTCTGGCAGCCATTATAACGTGGAAGTAAACTGACGTTTTACATTTGAACTTTAATGCATAATTAGAAATGGATTGATCTTATGGCAAAAATATCTAAAAGATTATTGTCCATAATGAAACGAATCAAAGAACTTGCATATGCATCAATCATGTTCACAGATTACACTGTAATGCTATTTAATATTGGGCTGGAAGCAATGAATTAAGATAAAACCTCACCCAGTTTGGAAATAGTGCTATGAAACTTACAAAATGCTCTTTTTATGGGCTAGCGCTAAATTTGCTAAAGTCAATACAATTATATGAATTTTCTGTTGACAACATTGACGGTGACGGTAATACTAATTCGTCTGTTGACTGGAACTGAATGGACATGAAAAACCTCAATCCTCCATTTCACTTCATTAAATTATACAAGATTATTATGCTTGTGCTGTCAGACGTTTTGAAAATTACCAATCGAATAATTTCATTCCAACATTGATGGCTTATTATCTCATGACATGCAGGAATAGAATATTTATCACCAGGTGGAATGCAATACAGTAATTCTTTTATGCTTTTTCAAAGACTTGTTCTTGTGTCACTTCGTAGTAGTTGTGGAGCCAGTAGTTGGCTTGACGTCTTGGCGTGGTTCCCTGGAACAAATTTCATCAATAATGATGATTTTCGAATTTGACTGACATGTGCATTGGTAGGAACTGCAACCTGGTCTGTAGGTGACGAGCTATCACTTCAGCCACCACAGGCTTATCTTATTTACTCCCAAACATCATCAAACGTTGGAAACAGAATATCTATCAGATGGAAAGCAAGAGAGCAGCTGAGCTTCCGTGAACCTGCAAAACTACTTTCCATGAACCTGCAAAACTACTTCAAATTATAACTGTGGTTCCATCGTCTTACTGTTTCATTTCGGGATATATACGTGGGGAAGATATTTAGCCGTTTACAATTCTGAGGATTGTTGAAGAATAACATAAAAAGTCAAACGGAGATATTGCCTTCCCTGACACAACACTTTGCAATTCAGTCAACTGAATTATAATGCTTATTTTGACCCTACTTTTAGTTTACCCATACAACTAAAAGTGGTTACTGTGACAATGTTATTAATTATAATGACACATATTGTCAATTTAGACAGTGTCCAAATTAAACAGAGTAGTGTTGCATACAAGTAATTGAAAGGAGTGTCAACTTGTACAGCTTTAGCTGCATGACATATCGGAACAGATGACTTTGCAAAGGTGTGCACGGAACTTGACCATAGATAGATACCACAGCGTTAAAGTAGCTGTAATCCATCAATGGAAGCGGAGTGGGACCCAACACTTGGGAAAATCGACAGACACAAACATGTTACGTGCTGAGCATTTTGAATGTGTTCAGTTACATCAGTGCCGACTCCATTTAACCAACCGGACACTGGAAGCGACAGTTTCCGGAAGGATGGCTGTTACAGTGGGTCGGATGAGTCAGTTTCTCGTTTGGAAGTACTCTCTATGGGCAATTTATGTCTGAAGGGTAAATGCTAGATTACACAAATTCTACAAGGCCCTTCCTCTCAGAGCTTATGGTGCTGGCGACTCAATAATCTAACGTAGTGTTCGTAATTTGAAGGAGCACCGAAAGGAGCCGATTACTTTTGTAGAACCCTTCGGCTGGTGATCCTTTGTTACCTTTTTTGGTGTTGATAATTTGTTCGTGAACATAGTGAATAAAGATCGTATCACGTATTTGACGAATTATACTGTTTTCATCTTGTTCTGGTTCTGCAACTATATAACTTCCTGTTTTGGCGTATTCTCGTGATTTATCTTGCTGCTATGTTTCATCTTGTCTTTACACTTTGTGATAATATTTCATTTTGTTCTAAAATATTGTGCAGATGTAGTATCTTATCTCTGTCCAGTTCTGCACATAGCCTGCCGAGTTTGGAAGAATTCCACCGTGTGCGTGCATCGATCATTTTGGGATAACGCTGATACCACGATATGAGAGCAAACGATTTAAGCACAACTATAAGAAGGTTTATCAAAATACGTTTTCGAAATGGAATTGGTACTCAGCACGGTATCTGGGAAAGTGGATTTCCTCGACACAGGACAGCGTTATTCTATTGATTGTCGATGGAATATCACTTCCCTGAATCTGTGTCTGTAGAGGGTATTACAAAGACGGACTGGGACAGGCAGCTTGCGAAGCAAACGTCATAGACAAAAGTTGATAAAATAGTTTTTTTGAACGAGAGATTTACATTTATTTTTCCTGTGCAAATACTTGTAAGCAAAGAATTGAAATAAAATTTCAGAGGCAGTTTGAAAAACTACAATAATTTACTCAACGTTTAGAGATCGTTACAGACTAGTATGATATAACATATGTTATACATCCTGGTAGTATGAACATTCCGACATTCCGATCACCATGTTCTGATCTACCTGTTTCACCCTCCCTAGAAGCAGAGTTAATTCTACAATTGCAATCACAAGCATGTGGTTTAGCATATCACATAGTTGCGAAATGGTTAGCGTAGTCTGACTCATGAGGTGGCACCCATCAGGAACATATCCAAAGGTATGTCAGATATTTACCTCAAACACAGGAAAGTTTGGTACAAGTCAAAATAGAAACTTATTTAACCCAAACAACCTCGCTTTTGAGAAGGCGGACATTTACAGCTGCCTGAAATGTTTGTGAAAGATAAACCACATGATTAATATAATATACTATTATCTCAAATATCATATGTCATATCTAAAGGACATCGAGCATTCTTAAAGAGTACACACAAGAGACTGCTGTCTTGACCGTAGTCCCATATGTTGTCTGAAACACTACAAGATTAGCGGAGACTGAATGACTGGAATGCCCTCAAGTCATGCAGATTCCTGAGAAGGATGAATCAGATCATGACCTGCTATTAATCGTATTTACATGTGTGGCTGTGCTGAACAGAATGAACATCGCCTGAGATCCTTTATCAAATAATGCTGTAGTTTCTGACTTTACATGTTTTACAACCGGTTATATGTGTGACCATGCTGATCGCAATCAACATACCTAATTGTGAAACATATGGCTTGAGATTGTTTTATCAAATAACGCTGTGGTTTCTGACTTTAGTTTTTTTTCCAAGCACTGCAACTTACACGTGGCGTTACTTGTTTTCAGCCAATGGAGTTAAATGGGAATTTAATTACCCTGAGTCAGTCATCTTGGAAATGTTACTACTGAGGTGAACACGTTAACCAGTTGAAGAGGTAACGCAAGAATTAACGAAATCAATCCTTCGTATAAACATTGAGTGGTATACACATTAAAACACCCCTCCGGTCTGACGCGTCACAGTTTGTTGTGCAGTGATACACTCACAAGCTGACCCTGTGTCCGAATTCAAGACTCGCTCCACACGAGCGATCATGACATAGCGTTGTAACCTTAATAAAACAAATTGACGGTGGAAATAATGATCCTTAAAATAGCTTTTTTCTATCCCTTGACATTCGATCATTTCTTCACATTGTAACGTCCGATGTATTGTCAGGATAAACATATAAGATGCATTAAACCCCTGGTCCCTCGTGTATACATCACACAGTGAATAAAAAATGTACGTCAAAAGATCTCAAACATGTTACATCATCTTTTCCCACCTGCTAGCATATGATAAATGTCCATCATCTTTACAGATAAACAGATGTGTTTTAAATGCGATACGTGTATTGATATGGGTTTTTCAATGCACGTTGTTCAATAGAAGGTCGGGTATTTATGCTTGGTAAAGCTTTTGTAAAGCGATATTGCATTTTTTACCCGGACTGTTCAAGCGTCAGTCATGTGTTTGTTTCAATACGTAGCGAATGAACTATCGACAGATATCGTATGTATCACACTGCGATAATGTCTATATTATATTTCCCATGGACTATCACGGATGACATTCATAAGTGATCGCACGACCTTGCATTCCCATGAGAAGTTGACACGTGCTTACACGTAACGCTCGGACGAAAATGACGTTAGAGAGGTTCTCAGCTATCTATTTACTGTCAGCTGGTGATAACCCGCAGCTGCGTTGTTGCGCTACCGACCGATACTGCGTTTGCATCCATCTGGTTTTCACTCAGACATGCCCCATGGTAGTTGAGCTGGTCGTTGCCAAGTTGATGGGGTTTCCATTGACAGAAGTGCTGACGTATCTCCTTCGCCGTTCTCCGGTAACTTTCCTGTTGCTACAACTCTATGCAGTATACATTACACATGCCCCGATAACCCATGCTTGTCATACAAGACGACTGATCTGGTTGGTTAGATTGTTTTTTAACGCCACACTCATCCATATAAATAAATAATCGCGTCCCGACCAAACAATCCAGTGATCAGCAGCATGAACATCGAAATTGGGATACGATGACATGTCACCCAAGTCAGCGAGAGTGACCACCCGATCCCGTTGGTCGCCTATTACGACAAGCGTGGGTTGCTGAAGACCAATTCTAAACCGGACCTCCACGGGTACACTATTCTTCAATAACACTAGAGCCACCCTTGTATGCAAGTTTCCATATTTCATGTTTACTGTATTCATATGAATGATATGTGAATGTCAATCTCCTTTTGGTATATGTGTATAAATAGACATAAATGCACTGGTACAACTGCATTTTCTTTTATAAGCGAAATGAAAATCTTTGTTTTTTCATACAAGTATGTGTGGTAATTGTTATGCTCTATTTCAGAAGTGCATTGACAATTTCTATTGATAAGTGTTGGGAAATAGGGGAATTGTCCGAGCTATCATAAAACATATACACCTGAAAGTCAAAGCTGGCAGCTCCAACAAACCTTTCTGGACAATACTGATCCTCAATAATTCAGACCATTGTCTTGGTAATACCCTGGACCCATGTGTCAGTTTAGCGTTATTTAGGTATTGAGTGAGTTTCAATTTTACGTCACATCGCCAATATTTCAGCCATATCGTCAGATAAACAGAAATTCATAAATAAAGAATAAATCGTAGATTAAAAAGCTGTCATCGGAGGACAGCATAACAGCTGGAATATCACATACATTATTAAAACTCGTTTGAGAACATTATTAAAACTATTTGAAAAATTAAAATATTTAGCTTTTCATTTACAAAAAACAATATGTAGGTGAGCTAGAGATTGCTAGCAACTAAGGTGAGGACACCATAATGACACATAATGTATCTGGGTAATATTACGTGACGTCTAATTTGGCATTAAAAGATTTCAGATTAAGAGGAGGCTACGGTTGTAAATGGATGGACCACTATGATAGAATGAAGATAAGGACCACCTGCCAACCGAGGATGGAAACTCTCAGGCCCACTGACGTCATAACGGTTTTACAAGATACGGCTCTAGTTATACATGCAAAGCTTCATGAACCATTCAATGAATCTTTATGATCCTCACTAATACAGTAAAGCATTTGAAATACGAATACTATTGACCAGACAGGCAGAGCGAGTGAGTGAGTTTAAGTTAACGCCGCTTTTAGCAACATTCCAGCAATATCACGGCGGACCAGACAGGCAGAACACTATTACGATGAAAATGGTTACTTTGAAAATATACAAAAATTGTCTCAGGCCTCTAGTCGGTACGGACCCGTGGAGATCCGGCTTAGAATATTAATCTTCAGTAACCCATGCTTGTCGTAAGAGGCGACTAACGGGACCGGGTGGTCAGGCTCGCTGACTTGGTTGACACATATCATCGGTTCCCAATTGCGCAGATCAATGCTCATGCTGTTGGTCACTGGATTGTCTGGTTCAGATTCGATTATTTACAGTCCGTCGCCATATAGCTGGACTATTGCTGAGTGCGGCGTAAACCTAACCTCACTCACTCTAGTCGGTACGAGCAAGCAAAGGAGATTAAATTGTAAATTTTCAATGCAATCGATAAAATTGCTTTGGAGAAAAGGATTACAATATGGAACTACAAAGGGTAATATGAGGACTTGAAATCTGAAACTAATATTTGACCAATGTAATTCAATATGACGTGTAATGAAACTGAATGATATGTAGAAATCAATATACTTTTTATCTCCATCCTCCACATCTCGAAAAGGGTAACAACAGCAAATTCCAATTGAATTTAAATTCTTGAGTGTTAACGTTACAAGGGTGTCCAATGAAAAATGTACTTTTAAAGCACAAACAAAACTCAAAACTTTGTAAGATATAACTAAATGAACGATACATCCACGCGTTATATAGAATAAGATAACAACGGCCAAGGTGGCCCGGAGGGTGTGTATTGTAAGTGCAGAGATCGTTTGCTTGTGGCTCGATGCCGACGTTGACCTCAACTATGAACAGTTGCTTGTCATTGCCTGTGTGAAACCCCTTAGCTGTCAACTCCAGGCCACAGGAAGGTACTGTTGTGGGTAGCAAAGTATACTACCCATCAAAGGTTTAGACTCTCTAGTGTAAATGTAGCCACTTACTTTAGTCAACTGTTCTAAACTAGATTTTGCTAAATATTCCACAATGTTAAAAGGTACTGTTTATATATAAACTGATGTATTGTAAAACAAATTCGTAACGTTGAAAAAATTATTTTCATGAGTTCAATAAATCATGAAACTCGGTGAAAATTGGCGAATTCTTAACAAAACGTTACCCCTAAACGCAGCTGTTCACATGCACGTTATTTGCACATGCATTTCAGAAAAATGATGCACGATCCTTGTGCAATTCATCTGCATAAGGTTTGCAGATGGTTCCCCTAAGTTAGTGGAGAAATTCATCTTCGATGTAACCATATATACATACATAACATATAGTGAGTGCTTTAAGTGAGTCTAAACTTTTGATGGGTAGTATAGTTCCTTCATATGGGAAGAAGACCTTCTAACCCGGCCATATTTGCATGAACTGAAATGTTCCATCAGTATGAACTCAATATGTGTTTGATTTTACATTACTTAGATAACACGGTTCTATCAATTTAAGACCATTTGGAATATCAACTTTGTGCACGGATATACTCTTCATGGAACTCGAGTATGCTGTTGTTCTTTAACACAGAATCGTGACAGAACTATATCTGGAAGAAAAGTAATGGCATTAGAAATTAGGCTTCGGCTTCATACCTTTGTTTCGAGATTAAGTGCAACCACGCGCCCTCGGTCGCTTGATTCATGTGATAAAAATATGTTCCTTTAGTTATTAACCAAACCCTTACAGCGAGCTCAGCTGTTACAGTTCTCCGGCTAGTAGCGAACACAACTCTTCTCAACCATTAACAGCTAAAGCCAGGGAATACGTTCGCAAAAAAAACAAACACTGCGAGCAATTAGTTAGTATCATGTTGCGTTCAGTCTGATGAACAGCTCTCCATGCGCGGGAGATCGTACCACAGAGATGTACTTCAGGGAGAACTCATCCCTCGTCTCTGTTGGTATGACTTTGAGCCGTGTCAGACTACCGATCCCTGCTTGTTAACATATTATCTTGTTTCGGCGTAACGAAATAAACTCTGGTATTATGTGGGCTTTATCTGTTGTGGTTTGATAATTCCTTCACATGCTGCGTATTTCTTGATGGCAGTTTTGACTCTATTTATCGCGTGTCCAACAACGTATGACTAATGATGAACGTATTTGATAAAATGTTTAGTGTTCTTTGATTGTTTAACAATGCGTAGGGTTAAATCTGTAAGTCAAATTAAATATTAATTTAATCAGTTATTAATTTAATCCAACAAGTAAGTACTAAAGGTATTTGATATGATGTTCATTGGTTTTAAATTGTTCATATGTCATTTTAGAAAACGTGACAATTTTGATTCAGTTTATCGGATCCAGCAGGTTGCAAGTACGATTCGTGATGAATATATTTTATAAATAGTTTACTGCTATGATATGGATCTGTAAAATGTAGAGTTAAATCAGTATTCCCAGTTGGAAAATATGACAGAAATTAGTTTTTCATTCGACTCGACTTAGATCAACCAGTGCGAGTAATTAAATAGACCGTAAAATATCACCGTCTTTAAGAACCGTGTAATAGGACTAGTATTGGGAGGATGTTCACCGTGATATGCCGACATTAGGCCGTGTTGCACTGCCAGTAACATGCCAGAGCTTATCGACAGCATTTGATGGATGCTCATCGCACCTTAACATACTGTCTGGTCTCTTACTTTGTGGACTATATTTGCTATACAATAGCGGTACAATATGGCAACTCCGCGAGCGTACATATCTAATTCCATGTAAATATCGATTCCGGATGCATCGTTTTCATACTCATGGCGGATATTATCTGACTTGTTTTCCGGATGCTCAGAGGTGCATTTTCGTGTCAAAACGAAGAGATAGGTATTTGTGGGAATTATAATGGTATGATGATGCTTACTACGTTTTTGAACCTCATTCACTGAGCCATGTGATGACAAAAACATAAGATGACCAAATTGAAAGCTGTAGTTGAACCGTGTAAAACATTGCTAAATGTTATCATGTATCCTGGTCCTCTATGATATCCCTTTAAGAACATCGTGCCCTTTCTTTCGGGACTCGCTACAGGTTATACAGCAACACATACATGATGCAAAAGGATGACGGCCGATGTTGCAGCAAACATCAGAATATATGTCACATTGTCTTAAACCGTATCAGCTTCATCAAACACGGCAGTTGATGTCGCGCGTATCATCCTTACTAAATATTCCTTGACGTCACCAACACAGAGAAATAAGTCCAAGCCTGTCATATGTAGGCAACGAATGCGGATATGCTGGTCTGTTTTGTTGTTTACTTGAAGTATGTGTCGATAGTCTGGCGTGGGCTAATGTACTCTGAAGACATTGCGACAAGCGTGACAGCGACGCTTAACCCAACTACATCCGACCAGGACACATTGTGCAAGTTACTTTGATACTTTCTGAGATTAATATTGACTTTTGCTATAACTTTTCATTCGCAGTATTTACACTTTTCGATTGTAATCTCGTGGCATATTATTAATGGTCACGGCGCCAGTCTGGTTTTTGTTGTCAGATTATTTTGATGTCAGTCAAATTGCCTGGTGATAGGCATATTGAAATATAACGTACGTGCTGTGAGCAACAGGGTAAATAGGTCACTCATTCAACATGAAATCAAATATTAGATTGGGAAAAAATCGGTTTTACACGATCCTTACATAGCACTGTACGATTTTTTTACCTTCAGAATTGACCCTTAAAATGGTTAATCGATCTATGCATAAGTAAGGTAAAAAAACCCACCCCCCATCACCCCCAAACTGTATAGGCTTCAACACGCAACAAAAGTCGACGGTGGGAATCTATAGTGAGATGTTATTAAAATTCAGTGTTATGCGTTTACTGCCACACTCTGTTGTGAGTTAGTGAGTGAATTTGATGGTTTGTGTTGTATTGCATCAGCTTCATGTACGAGGAAAACCACAAATGATACAGCTGTGAGCCGTTTACCAGTTTGGTATGGTACTAACATAGAACTATTTTAAGGTCAAATCGGGCATTCGAACTAACGACAACGGGCTTATGTTATATCTAACTGATTGAGCGAGTTAGTTTTACCCTGCTTTAGCAATACACCACATTGTCCAATACCCCGACGGGACCACAAGAAACTGGCTTCATTGGCGCTTTAATCATTGGGCTTACCCCATGCCACCACCAAGAAGGACATTAGATGACTAGACCTCCCAACTATCGTTGACATAGATATAATATCTGTTCGCTTTGTTATCTCCAGATGACGTAATGTGTATTGAACAATTGTAATCTCAGTACTCCACATCTCAAAGATGCTGACTTGGGCTACCTTTGAAACCTGACATTGATGAACCATCACATGACGTGGAAGAGGTGCCATGCGCCCAACTCTTTCCGGACATAATACAGACTGAGATGCACCTTTCATTTTTCCAATGCGCCATTCACATTGGACCTAGCATACACTGTGATACATCAGCCACTATTCTCCATGCGACATGCAAACTCTTTGCAATAAATATAGTATATAAATATACAACATACATTGTACCATGATCTACATTAACTTTCTGGACAAATTGTATAATATGACTTCTTTGATTGGCATTCTAGAAGTTGGGTAGATGAAGAATGAGGACTATTTTCATGGATATACAACTTCTTTATTCTATATAGGCGACGCTTCGACATAGATTGCTTGACAACGACATTAGAATCTATTACGAAACGTCGCCTACATAGAATAAAAAGTTGTATATCCATGAAAATAGTCCTCATTCTTCTTCTAAATTGTATAATATACAGCGTACACCGTTCCGTGCTTCCATGACATGATGGTCTCGGCGGTTCCTGTACTGATCATGCATCTTAAGCTGACTTGAAACCTGCAATGTTTGGCATGAATCCCTAAACATACAGTTGGGAGTTTGCTATTAATGGACAGACTGGTGTCAGTCGATCCCCCTGATGATGTGTTGAGAGGGATTAGATGGGGATGAGAGGTTACTCAAAGCACACATAAGACGAGTGCACAAGGTCAGACTGGCCGGTCTATGAAGAAGAGGCAGACTGTGGCTTCTGAAGCTGTGGACAAAACTAACATTTGGTTAAACAGATCATAGATCAGCTTTTGAGGATGAAGAATGTGTTGTGACAAGTTAGAGTAGAGTTAGAGGGGTGGAGGTGTGTGAGAGAGCTAAAGACAGCTATGGACGGTTGCATGTTTTCTTGACTGTTTAGTCGATCATTCAGTGAGCGTGTTGCCGTTTCCGTCTCAGACACTGTCCAATCCTGGCACGAAAAGCCCGACTCTACTTTTAACTGTGACCTTACCCCAGCGCCTGGCGGAGTCACTATGACACAAGGCATCTTGACCTGGTGTAGTAACTTGACACAAAAAGGGATTCTTATGTACCCTTGTGGTGATTCAGGAGTCGAAACATCATGTTGTTCAGCGGTACATCAAATATTGGTGCATGTATACTTACGTCCAAATAGTGAACATATACTTTGTTCAATATTTCTGTTATTTGGTTATGTAAACAACGATTTAGAGGTCCATTGAAAGTGGTTTGCTTGACTTATAGAGACAGATATCGAATGCAATGGTAGTGGTTGTTGGTGTATTATATGTGTATTATTGTATGTATATGTAAAGGTAATATGGGTGCAGGCGTGTGTGGTTGTGGGTGCGGTCGAACAATGAAGTTGTCAGAACCACAGATCCAACATAATTTATTTGACAGAACGACTAAAACGAGAGTATATTTAGACACCTAGACTTGGGATCTTCGAACTCGTCGCCTTCATATTTACATAGAACCAGATCGGAGCGTACAGGATTGACAACTGCTCCCAATATTGCACAGGAAAATGACTGAAGAATATATCTTCAGGAAGTAGTTTCGCTGGAAATAGTTGGCGAGTTGACTGAAGTGATTGGGTTGATAGAAGTGAGAGGGTTAGCGGACTGAAAGGGATGAAGTTCAACAAATGTGTGGGATCCCTAAAGTGACATAGTCGAGACGACTGTAGCTGTCGATATGACTGAAACGGGCTTATTGACGTACGTGGCGGAGTTGAATGAAGACAATGTGTCTGGAATAGGATGGGCAAGTAAGTTTCAGGAACAGAATAGTACTGAAGAGTACCAATTACATGTATGAACTGACGGTAAACCAAAACAATAGAATGCAACAAGAAGCACCAAACAGGCGACTGAAACGTGCCATCGCAACAGCATTATGAAATGGCAATATCCTGTCCAGATTATACTGGAAGACAATTAACTTTAAACTACGCTAGACCTTTCACTGCATAATGGACATATTTGTTTCCAGACCAGTCTCTTGCAAGTAATGTGTGCCTGATGTGCAGTCAGTGTTTGACATTGGTATAATTGGTTTGGAATTTTCAAAGTGTCACGTTCAAACAATGAATGCAGAGTGTCGACAAGTCAGCAGTGGATACCCGTCGTCCAACAAAGACAATGATGTCCAAATATATTTTATATTTGCCTATCAGGTGCGAATCTCTAAAAAGATGGTCCCGAAATGCCCTTTTATCAGGTCTTTTTGTAGACAAAAACAAATCACCAAACATTTACCATACCTAAGTACGATGCCAATTCCAAAATATACTTGAAGACGGAGGTTATTTTATGTAGTAAGAATATTGTCCATTACCAGCTAAGAAAATCCGGGGTTATCATTCAAGTAGGCCATTCCAACAGTAACTATAACTGTAAATACGTCAATTGAATGTACTGTCTTTCAAAGAGTAATAACAATAATTTGTGGTAAAAAAAAGAAGTTGCCAGATCAGTCCCTCACTTCTAGCAAACCATAAAGGTCGAGTTGCAGATCTCTTAGACGTGACTTCAGACGTGACGTCCAACGTGTTTCACATATCAGTTGATCGTCTTATCAACTGCTTGTACATTTGCCAAAAGAACATGTTTACCTATCCAGCTTATTTCATTTAGTAAGAATATTGTCCATTGCCAGCTAAGAATTGCTGGAGAGATGTGATCAGTTATTTTTCACCTACAATAGAAATACAGTTTGTGTGGTCAGTGTTACCTGTGAACTCTTAAAAATTAAAAACCTATATATGTATAAAGAACTTACACAACTACACATGAAACAAAAAGAATATACTATTTCGATCATCATCCACTCGCTTTAAAACATTTAGACTCACTAGTGTAAATATAGCCACTTGCTTCAGGCAACTGTTCTAAACTACATTTTGCAAAATATTCCATACTGTTTAAAGGTACTGTTTACACGTGAAGTGATGTATTGAAAAACAAATTCGTAATTTTGAAAAGATGATTGTCATGAGTTCCATAAATGATAAAACTCAGTGAAAATTGGCGAATTCTTAACAAAACTTTACACCAAAACGCAGCTGTTCACATGCAGGATATTTGCACATGCTTGTCAGCAATTTGATGCATGATCCTCGTGCAATTCATCTGCATAAGGTTTGCACTTGGTTCCAAATGGCAGAAATCAGTCTTCGATGTAACCACATATATATATACATAACATATAGTGAGTATTTTAAATGAGTCTAAGCTTCGATGGGAAGTATATTTTGTCTCGTCCCGTAATAGTCAGAATGTGATGATCCAAGATTCGACATCAGTCTCCAATGTCAACAGACAGAGCACCAAGGCAAATAGTGATGAACAATTCAAAAATAGCTATAGATTACTGGAAATCTGTGGATCTCATCAGAAAACCTGCCATGTCATGGTACTGATTTTATCCGTTATATTGTAGCGAGGGGTGTTGTTTCACTGATTTCACTCAGCATTAGCTAAACGATGACTTGGTGTTGGGTTAAAGAATGTACTTCTAATGTGGTGCCATATGGTAGAATTGGACTCTGACATTTGCATGGGTTCCAATAAATGAAAGTAATATAATATTGGTGAAGAGTATCAAACATGAGAATGGTGTTGAAGGTGGCATATGCAAAACTGGAGCTAAAATGTGCATATAAAGTTTTATAGCGATTCTATATATACACGAGGGTGTGGAATCACGATTTGAATGTATTGACGATATCATGGCTTTTGCCATGCTTTTGGAATTAAGAACTACTCCATCAGTGTAAGCTCTACAGACGTTTTGTATTCTTTAGTGGTTCTCATGTATATGAAACATATAGAATTCGATATTTTGTGTATTGATTATGTTTGGCAAGTATATGGCAGATAATTCTACTGATGAAAACAAGTATAGATTTCAATCATTCTGCTATGAATTATGAATTATGAATTATTCGAAGATCTTAAATTGATATATACTGGGCTATCAGTGTGCAATAATTTTAACTGTCTGGAGCAAAATATACATTCTGTGATTTCATCCAATACATTAAAGAGATTATATGTTTATCATTCTTTTCGCATTGCTTGTGACCTGATTATCTTCGGCACTGTCAAAGCATCACTTTCAAAGCATCCAAGATAGAAATTGCTATTTCATTTGAATAACGTATTTTGTTAACTTTTCAAGCCTCGAGGCCCTTTAACTCACACAATTGCATTTTCAGATTGATTGTATTTGTGTACCATGTTTACCATACAAAATAAGGAATAACATTTGCTCCGAACTGAAGTAAAATTATAGAAAATTGCTCTCTGTTATGTTTATACTGTCGAATTTTCAGATCCTTTAATTGAAGAATTCGTTGACAATACATTCTCTTATTTTCAACGTGATGCAGTTATTCAGAAATTTCAGTTGCTCTGAAACGAGCAAATCCCATTAATATTAATGACGCAGATTGTGCAGAAAACCGTTTAATTTGTTGTGTTTGATTCAGAGTAATTAGACCCATTAATTGTGAAAATAGTGAAGAATCGTGGCGGTTCCAAACAACTTAAATTGATATTCGTGTAATGTCCAATGCCAAGTCATACAACACTAGAGATTTTAACCAATATGCACGCCTGTCTTTATCCCAATCACAACGGTCAATAGAAGTCCTTACATCAAGACTTCAAAACTAATTCCAGCTCATAACGACTCCTACTATATACAATTGATCTCAGCCAACAAAGGGGAACTGTGGAAATGTTTCCTGAGAAGGCTTATTACTGAGGAACGAGGACCGGTCGTGTTGGTCAATTTGTTGGTTATCCTTTAGCAACTAAACTCTTATTATCAGACATTCATAGTATTCGGACATATCTGCACCGTTGTGAGCTGATGCTTGTGTTAACATGTTACACAGGATATATCGCATTATATCTCATTTTCATGATGTGGTGTAATTAAAGATAATGTTTATCGTTATTTTATGTGCTGTATTTATGATAGTCATGATACATGATTACATAAAAAGTTAATTTCATAAATTGATGCTTTCTATGCGAATCAGTACAATGCATGTATGGACTATATTAGAAATTGTTTGGGGAAATTTTGTCTTTATGGATATGAATCCGATTTGGATTGGCGGCATCAAAACAAGATTATTTGACCAAGAAGTTCCATATTAAGTCCAGGTACATCGATGTTCTGACGTCGTTTAATGATACTAATGATACATGATTACTCTGATTTTCCCTCCTGAGCATGAAATTGAGGAGGCCAATAAGAGCGTTTCGTCTGATTAATATTCATATCTCTGCGCTAAGCATCAGTGATGTAACTTTAGTTCTGCTTGAGAAGAGATACGTCTTCAAGATTCCACTTATCAAATCTTGTTAAGCAATATTCCAAACCTTCCCGACAATTCATAATTTTTCCGGTTCAACTGAGTATGCTCTTTCAAAAATATTGCAAGGAACGTCTTACGCCTCCAACTTATGCAAATGCCAAAAGTGAGTGAGTTGGGTTTTATGCCGCCTTCAGGGATTTTCCAACAATATCACGGCAGGGGACACCAGAAATGGGCTTCACACATTGTACCCATGTGGGGAATCGAACCCAGGCCGTCGACGTGATGAGCGAACACTTTAACAACAAGACAACCCAACCGCCCCTCAAGTGCAAATAGGTTAGGAGGTCTGAAAATGTCATGTAAACGTTTTATTTATAATATCATCTCAAAGACATCGACAAGCGACGTGTCATACCTCAAATTCATATCTCAATACCATGTGTATGATCAGATGTACCTACGATGCTGTGGAATGAAGATGTCCCAGGCTGAAGCTGGGGTTGTATTGTTCGAGATGTAGTAATGTTATGCATAAATGGCGGACTTTTTAATATATAAATGCATATGTGATAGATAGATAGATAGATAGATTAGTAGTCCAGTCTGTTCCATTAGATAACAAGCTTAGCCCACTAAACCTCTCAGTCATCATTAAACCAACACGAAAAACAGTGAGGGACCTTTGTTTCTCTCGTCGCAGAAGGACGCTTGAGCCTTCCATTTATCCACTTTACATGCGTTTATTTCTGCAGTGAAGAGTAAAGAACACATCTTGGGTACAGTGTATCATACGAGGAAGACTCTGTTGCATGACCGAAAATTAGAATGTAGTAACCTCTAATGTGCTGGAATGCTGAAGTGACACCTATGTTGCCTCGATACCTGTGATATGTGGAGTCTTCACACATGCTGCTGTTGAACAGTCACTCAGTTCCAGCGTAAAGTAATCGTTTTAACAAGGGCCGGGTTGTCAGATATATTGTACACTTATGCTTAGGCCTAAGATATTGATACCCGTTAGTGGGGCCCATTGAATTAAACCAAATATTTATTGTATGTAACGTATATTGTTATGTAATAAATATAATGTATCCGACCTTGAGGTGGTACACATATTCAAATGAAATTAGAAATTGTAAATTTTGAATGCAGTCGAGTGAATTAATTTTGAGAAAAAGATTACAATACGGAACTACAAAGGGTGATATAATGACTTGAAACCTAAAATAAATTTTTGACCCATGTAATTCAATATGATAATGAAGCAGAATACTCTTTCGAAATCAATATCCCTTTTCTCCCAACCCCACAATAACTCCCTTATATTGCAAAATAACCGATTCATATAGTTCAGCAACCGGTCTTTGCATGAACTGAAATGAGAACAGTATGAACTCAGTATGTGAACTTTTTTAATTTAACATTACTTACGTGTCTATCCGTAGAGATCTAGGTTAGAATTGGTCTTGTCGTCAGAAGCAAATAACGGGATCGTGTGGTCATTGTATCCCAGTTGCGTAGAATGATGCTCATGCTTTTGATCACTGGATTGTCTGGTCCAGTCTCGATTATTTATAGACCATCGCCAATATTGCTGAGTATGGTGTTAAACAACGAACTAACCAACCAGCTTACGCATCATCGTTCTGTTACTTTCGTTTGGAAGATAATTATTTGGTTCAACTTTATGCAGGGATTTACTCGAGTATGCTGTTTTTCTATAACTCAGAATCGTTAAAAAAATGTAAAGTTAGGGCTCGACTTCGTACTTTTGTATCCACATTAAGTACAGTAATTCGTCCTCTATGTTTATGACTAAAACGTGAACGAAAAAGAAAATCGTTCTTTAGTTATTAATCAAAGCCTTACAGCGAGCTCAGCTGTAACAGTTCTCTGGCTGGTAGTGAACACAACTCTTTCCAACCATTAACAGCTAAATCTAGGGAATATGTCCTGCGAAAACACTCCTAGCAATTAGTTAGTATCATGTTACTGTCAGTCTGATGAACAGCTCTCCATGAGCGTAAGATCGTACCACAGAGATGTACTTCAGGGGGAACTCATCCCTCGTCTCTGACTTCGAGTCGAGTCAGACTACCGGTCACTGCTTGTTAACATATTATCTTGTTCCGGCGTAACGAAATAAATTCTGGTATTATGTGGGCTTTATGTGGTCTGATAATTCCTTCACATGCTGCGTATCTCTTGACGGCAGTTTTGATTCTATTCATCGGATCCAACAACGTATGACAAATGATGAATGTATTTGACAAAAAAATACTTTTTTAGACTGTTTAGCAATATACATAGTGATAAATCAAGTCAAATCAGAAAATGTGTACATTGTAATTCAATTCAATCGGATCCAAAACGTTACAAGTACGACTAGTACTAAATGAATATATTTCATGAAACGTTTACTGTTATGATATAGTACAGTAATGTATAGAGTTAAATCTGTATGCCGAGTAAGAAAACATGACAGAAGTACATTTCCGTAACTGTGGAAACATGAAGAGGTAAGTAGGTGTGAGAGGCATATGGTATTACTGCTGCTTACTAAGAATTTGAACCTCATGTGATACCAAAGACATCAGATGTCTTAATACTGACCAAATTAAACCCAGAGTTTAAGACTTTATTAAATGGTTATCATATATCCTAGATGTCTACTTTATCCCAAACGTCGCGACCTTTCTAAATGGGGACTCGCTACCGCAAAAGATACATGATGCAAAAGGAAGGGGACGGCAACCGATGTACCAGCAAACATCAGAATATAAGCATCAGGACAGGCTCGCCAGTTTTGGTTCTTTACTTGAAGTGTGTGTCGATAGTCTGGCGTAGGCTTATGTACTCTGAAGATTATTGCGACAAGCATGACAGCGGCGCTTAACCCAACTACCTCCGATCAGGACGCATTGTGCAAGTTACTTTGATACGTTCTGAGATTAATATTGACTTTGCTATAACTTGTCACTGGCAATATTTACACTTTACGATTGTAATCGCCTGGCATATTACTAATGGTCATGGCGCCAGTGTGGATATTGGTTGTCAGGTTTATTTGATGTAAGTCAAATTACCTGGTGATAGGCATATTGAAAATATAACATACGTGCTGTGAGCATCAGGGTAAATAGGTCAATGATTCCGACATGAAATCAAATATTAGATTTGGAAAAACCGGTTTTACATTATCCTTACATAGTACTTTACTATTGATTTGATCTTCAAGAATTGACCCTTAAAATGGTTTATCGACCAACACATAACTGTCATAAACGGGAGTAATAAAACCCATAAACGGTATAAAAGCTTCCAACATGCAACAAAGGTCGACGGTAGAAATCCATAGTGAGATTTGATTAAAGTTCAGTGTTAAGCGTTTACTGCCACCCTCGGTTGTGAGCCAGTGAGTGAACATGTATGTGTTTAAGGCGTTTAGCAGTGTTGTATTGTAATAAATGTGGAATTCAAATAAAGCAGCAGGCTTGCCTGTTACATGTAATCGATCGATTGGAGTTAGAGTTATTTAGCAATACACCACAATTCTCCAATACCCGACGTGACCACAAGAAATTCACACATTGTTGCCATGTTGTAAAATCGAATCAGGGCCTTTGGCGTAATAATAATCACTTGCTACCCCATGTGACCTCCAAGTAGAACATAAGACGACCTGACCTCAAAACTCTGTCTCTGACTCCCTCTGTCGTCTCTGACCTCTGTCTCTGTCCCTGTCTCTGTCTCTCTGTCTCTCTCTGTCCCTGTCTCTCTCTCTCTCTGTGTCTCTCTTTGTCTCTGTCTCTCTCTCTCTGTCTCTGTCTGTCTAAATGTCTCCTGTCTCTCTTGAACACTCTGTCAGATAGGGAATGCCAACACTGAGGCACCCCAACTTCATTAATACATGTGCCATACACGCTGGAACTAACATACACTGTGATACAGTAATACAACCTACATTATACCATGATCTATCCAGACAAGTTATATAATATACAACTTACACCGTTCTGTGCTCCTTTGAATTTCCTTGGCATGATTGTCTCAACGGCCCCAACTGATCATCAAACCTGCAACGTTTAGAATGACTCGCTAAACATACATTTGGGTGTTTTCTATTAAAAGCACAGACTGATGTCAGTGGATTCCTCTGATCATGTGGAGAGAGGATGAGGTGGGGATGAGAGGCTGACCAGTCGGTGCAAGAGCAGGCTCACATGATTCACTGAAGGTTTAGACAATGCTAACATTTGGTTAGGCAGATCAGAGATCCACTGTAAGGGGATGATGAAAATGTTGTGACAAGATAGAGTAAGAATATTACTCAAATATTAAACGTCAGGCTGTAACTGGTAATGGGAGGGAGAGGGAGAGCTAAAGACAGCGCCCAATGCAGAAACTGTTGCATGACAGCTTGACTGTTTAGTTGATCATTAAAGAAGCGTGTTGCCGTTTCCGTAGCAGGGCACTGTTTAATCCTGGCACGAAAGCCCTGTCTGTAGTTTTAGCTGCGACCTTACCCCAGGCCTGGCTGAGTCACTATGACACAAGGTTTCTTGACCTGGTGTAGTAACTTGACACAAAAAACGGAATTCTTATGTACCCTTGTGGTGATTCAGCGCTAACAGGATAGGACTACATGACATCATGTTGTTCAGGGTGGCATGAATTATATGGTTGATGTATACTAACGTTAAAATAGTGAACGTATTTTGCTCAACATTTATGTTATTTGTTTATCTAACTATTTAGAGGTCCATTGAAAGTAGTTTACTTTACGTATTGTTAACTACATTGGCCTTTCTTCTAAGAAATATTATCGTTTTCTTGTAATACTTTTGACAATTTATGGTGAACCAAATAATGTATATGAACAAGGGTTGATGGTAGGTATAGAGACATATATCGATGGGAGTGGTTGTTGAAGTGGCTTTTGGCGTATTATATGGCGTAGATGTAATATATCTCGGTGCAGGCGTGTGCGTTGTTGAGGACCACAGATCCAACAGAACTACCTAAGGACACTAAAACGGGAAGTATAGACACCCAAAACTTGGGATTATCAAACCTGTCGTCTTCATATTTACACAGAACCAGAGCGGAGCGTACAGGATGACAACTGTCCCTAAATATTGCATTACACAAAAGGACATTGACTGAAGAATATGTCTTCAGGAAGTAGATTAGATTGTCATCATAAAGGTTCATTCTGGATGGAAAGCGTTGGGAGAGTTGACTGCAGCGGATAAGTGCACTTTTTCACTGAATTGTGCACTTTGTGTTACAAGCATGAAACTTGGCATGATTGTAGCTTATACCATTCTAACTGAATAAAGATCGAGAGGCCTCGCAGATTTTTATATTTTCCATAATTTTGGGGAAAAGTGAAAAATATATAATTTTTATACTATTTTCGTCATAACTTTTACAAAATTCTCCAATTCTCATAAGACATATATTGAATTGTAGGAAATCCATAGCTGGTCATTTTCCATCCATACATGTCTTTTATCTTTAACGGTTAGGTCTACGGAAGTCAATTTATATCATGACTGCCCAAAAATGCGAAAATTGGTGGCCATTTTGCCAAAATGGCCGCCAATTTTCGCACACCAGTTTGCAAAATGGCCGCCATATAGAGTACATCAGTAAAATAAGTATGAGATCATCCCATGATTTAAAATTTTTATCATTTCTTTGCAAATTCAATACGAGAAGCCTTACAGATTGTTGTAATTTTATATATTTGGGGGAAAAAGTGGGGAAAAAATTGACTTTTCCAAAAAATGTTCCTTTAACTCAATTTTAAATCCTCATAAATTATCTAACTAGAATATTGTGAGAACAGACCAAAGTTTATTTTAAGGAATATATCATTAGATTTACTTACATTTATAATGTATGAGCTTGATTCGCTATAGATCACCTATGAAAACTTATCAAAATCAACGCAAACATATTTCATTTCAACATCAATGTCAAAGTAGCTATCTCATTAATCTATGGAAGGTTACTCAATCATGTGTAATTGTATCTAGCTTGACTGGATCAGAAAAGTGCAGTGCACTTAAGAGCTGCTTTTAAACACTTGGACCAGTTTGAACATTTTATACACATGCATTTCAGCAATTCCTGGCAGCCCTTTCATGCCAATAGAAGAGTTGTCCATACAGGCCCAAGCTCTCCCTAGAGTTATTGCCAACCCTATACAGAGGGCTTGGTAACTCCTGTGATTTCATCAGGGATTGCTCTGAAACATAACTCCCCTGATTTACAGCTCTCTTTATATGTTGGATCAAAGCTTATTCTGTTGGGGGAATATTGTCCAAAGTTCTCCTCATCGTGGTGAACAAATGCTTTCTTGCTTCATTCACTTTCATGAGGTTGCTTGCTCTGTCATACAGCAGTACAACAAATCTCTCAAGCTGATGAATCAGCATTAGTGATTAGTGATTTCAAGTGGTGGACAGGTGAGGGAAATAGAGGTGCCTGTAAGTTCAGGAAAAGCAATCCATGCATTCCACGAGGTCTTTTCATATCAAAGGATGACACAATGTCACAGAATGTGAAGCTGTGAAACATTGGAAGGGATCTACTTTTCTCAGGACCCAGACCTGATGCAAGTTCATGAATTACAATATAGCGGAAGAGTTTTCCGGTACCAAACCCCACCCATACTTCTTCAAGATCGAGAATGCCTGTTGCAGCTATGGCCAACACAACCACATCAGTGTCAACATTACGGCTGTAAAACTTCTTCCATCCTTTATGTGAAGCATCAGTGAAGCAACTTTCTTTTATCTTTTTTATCTCTTCATAGTTACAGGGTGCCAATTCCAAAAAGGTCTTTTGGATGATTGGACACCACATATTCGCCAATAGGGCTGATGACTTGCTTGATTCTATCAAGGCTATTTTCTGTACAAGGAAAGCAAAAAGATATTTCTTGCTGGTATCACACCTCGGGAATTCTTGCCAGTTCCTCAGAACTGGCTTCCACTCGTCGTCTTTTTCCACTTCCTCTTTTGTTCTTACACTGGATTTATACGCTGTCCATTTTGTATTCGTCTCAGACAATATCCACTCTCTGATTAGTGTCCAGAAGAGACTGCAAGTACTTCAAGAACACATTATCAGCATACTAGTATTCATCAAATGCTATTGGAGCTGCTGGTTTTAGCATGTTTATTACTGCAGATCCATCAAGGATTGATACGTCAACATTTGGTGTTGAGTCAGTTGGTGGTGAAATTTTCTTCAAAGCAATTGAGAAGAACTGATTTTGCGCATAGACGTAGAGAACCTTGATGAGATATAGTTGGGTAGCAAGACTGATTTTTATGTCTGACAAACTCATCCAGGTTTCCATCCCTTGACTCGTCTGTGTATATCTTGTCTTCATGGAAGAAGTTCTACATCCGTATTGTTGACACAGACGTGGTTGTGTTGGCCATTGCTGCATCAAGCGTTCTCAGTGTTTCACAGCTTCACAGGCCATGACAGTATGTCATCCTTAGGTGGAATTGAAAAGAAGGCCTCGCGGAATACATGGAATACTTTTCCTGAACTTACAGGCACCTTTATTTCCCTCGCTTGTCCACCACTTGAAATCCTAATGCACAAAATTAATCAGCATGAGAGAGTTGTTGTACTGCTGTATGACAGTGCAAGCAACCTCATGAAAGTGAATGAGCAAGAAAACATTTGTTTGCCACAAAGGGGAGAACACTGGACAATATTCCCCCAACAGAATCATTCCCCCAACAGAATCAACTTTGATCCAACATACTAGTAACTATGGACAACTCTCACGAAGGCATGAAAGAGCTGCCGGGAATTGCTGAAATGCATGTGTATAAAATGTTCAAACCGGTCCAAGTGCGTTAAAGCATCTCTCAAGTGCTATGCACTTTTCTCATTCAGTCAAGCTAGATACAATTACACATTCCATAGAGTGATGAGATAGCTACTTTGACATTGATGTTGTCTTGATTTTGATATGTTTTTATAGGTGTTCTATAGCCAATCAAGCTCATACATTATAAATGTAAGTAAATCTAATGATATATTCCTTAAAATAAACTTTGGTCTGTTCTCACAATATTCTAGTTAGATAATTTATGAGGATTTAAAATTGAGTTAAAGGAACATTTTTTGGAAAAGTCAATTTTTTCCCCACTTTTCCCCCCCAAATATATAAAATTACAACAATCTGTGAGGCTTCTCGTATTGAATTTGCAAAGAAATGATAAAAATATTTTAGATCATGGGATGATCTCATACTTATTTTACTGATGTACTCTATATGGCGGCCATTTTGCAAACTGGTGTGCGAAAATTGGCGGCCATTTTGCAAAATGGCCACCAATTTTCGCATTTTCGGGTAGTCATGATATAAATTGACTTCCGTAGACCTAACCGTTAAAGATAAAAAGACATGTATAGATGGAAAATGACCAGCTATGGATTTACTACAATTTGATATATGTCTTATGAGAATTGGAGAATTTTGTAAAAGGTTATAACGAAAATAGTATAAAAAATTATATTTTTTCACTTTTTTCCCCACAATTATGGAAAATATAAAAAATCTGCGAGGCCTCTCGATCTTTATTCAGTTAGAATGGTATAAGCTACAATCATGCCAAGTTTCATGCTTGTAACACAAAGTGCACAATTTGATCACTTATCCGCTGGGCTATAACACAACAATCTCGTTGTAAATATAACAATCATAAACACATTGAATTAAGTCTTTATTTATTAGTCAGGTGATCAAAGCGGGTCCGGGTAACGTGACGGGTACCCGGGTCCAACTCATTACCTACCCGTCCCAGGTATCCGGGTTACCCGTCCCAGCACTAAAAGGTACTTATAATATCACCGAAGCACTTGCATATTGAATTGCTTGGTTTTTTTTATTCATTTCTTTTAATGAAGTAAACTTCTTTGATACAACTAAAATAAGGAGAAAAAATATTTGTGAAAGACAATCTAACTTAATTATAACCAGCTGTTTACCTTATAATTCCAAATGTATATTTCTAAATAGGCTTTAAGAATCATAAATGGAATTTATTTATTGAATTTGCAAATACAAGATTCTTTTTTGTTCCAAATAGGATGCTCAAAAATGACTTTAAAATATTTCTGAAACTGAACATTCGTGTAACCTTGCTGCCATACCCCTGGGAGAATATAAAACTGAATACGCTTGAAAAAATGTGAATGACCCCCCAAAAGTCAGACTAAAATATCTAAAGAGATATGAAATATAAGCCCAAAGTTGATTAGTTACATAGATATAATATTATTGTTTTGAAACTCAAAGCGATATAATTGTCCTTCCTAAACAGTGTTGGGAAGCGCACGTACAATCTCCAAAACAAGCCCGTATGATCGTCAGAAACATTCGTCACCACTTGCACCTTTCCGTAACCTCCTAAAAGATTCGGCTTGTCCCGGAATAACACGAGTTGGTCACAAATGGAGTTGATCACGAATGCGTCAGAAATACACTCAATTGGACCCATGAGAGCCGATATATAAACGCTATAAGCGCTAAGAGAGCTTCGAAAATCTAGGCCATGATGTTGATCACTGGATTGTATGATCCAGATTCAATTATTTAGTATTGACAGGAGACCACCATAGAGCTGGAATATTACTGAGTACGGCATTAAACAACAAATTAATAAACAACAATTTTACAAATCGTAATCATATTGTAGGCGTGTGTTTATGGGGCCTGAATAAAAAAAAAACAGGGTGGGGGGAGGTTAGGAACAAAGTTAAAATAAAATAAATAACGTACAAGTACCATAGGTGGTCGATGCATAAGACATGTCTCATTTTATATATATATTCCCTGTATAGATGGATGTAATGTACGATAAAAATATGTTATAGTACGCATGCACTTGTGGGGTTTTCCAGAGCAAGCGCATATTTCATAGGTCGTTATTTTGGTCTCAAAAGGGTGCACGTGTGAAGTTTCCCACAGTGAGTGAGTGAGACCCAAGGTAACTTCGTCTCCGCGTTATTTCAGTCATACAGCGGTGAGACCAGGTTTGTACATTTACCTAAGAGGTAAACAAATACTGTCATGTTTAAAAGCAAATCTGTCACATAATATTATTTACAACTGTTGAATGAGTGAGTGAGTTTAGTTTTACGCCTCTTTGAGCAATATTCCAGCAATATCACCCGAAATGTACCCATGTGGAGAATCGAACGTGACGAGCGAACGCTTTAACCACTAGGCTACCCCCACCGCTCCCCTTAAACAATAGAACCTTAAACGTGTCACCATGTTCCAACGATGTGGGTCTTCAATATTTGGACAGAAGGTTTAGAGGTTTAAATACTAGGTTAAAATAACATTGAATCACACATATGATGTACGGAGATTACCGATGTTTGCGCATTCAAATCGATGGAAGGGAGATAACTCTAAATTTCTTGTCGTCTTGTCGTCTTGTCCTCCATACTTATAACTATGATCCGATACCCGTGCTTCAACAGTTCAAAATTACCACTGAGGTGTTTGGTAAAATAAATACTTTGTTCACTGGTCCCTCGGGGCCCATGGGTTGATGTACCCTCGATGTTTCTTTATGTTCAAACAAACATACACAAACATCGAGGGTACATCAGCCCATGTCCTCCAAAGGGACCGATCCTTATTAATTCTAATTTTGGATCAAGGGAAAATACATTTTGAAAACGTACTCCGCGCTTATTGGAGACCCGGTGTGTATTAGAGACCCAACACTTACCGTATTTCCGCTGATAAGCGGTCGGGCGCTTATTTTCTAAACGGACATCCAGACCCAGCACATATTAGAGTGCAAGGCGCTTATTGGAGACCCGGCGTGTATTAGAGACCCAACACTTACCGTATTTCCGCTGATAAGCGGTCGGGCGCTTATTTTCTAAACGGACATCCAGACCCGGCACATATTAGAGTGCAAGGCTCTTATTGGAGACCCGGCGCTTATTGCGTTTACTGGGTGTACAGTAATTACTTGTTAGTGAACGTTACGTCAAAGCTAGGAACCATTCCTTAAGAAATCCATTTTTGGATCAAGGGAGAATACATTTATTTAAAAAACGTATTAGAGGAAATACAGTATTTCTTAAACCGCCAGCTGATTTATCCAAACCGCCAGCTTATTTATCCCCCTCGCTTATTTGTTCCGGCGTTTAGTGGAGGAAATATGGTATTTCAACGATTTTATCGCAGCTATGGACCATGGTTTCATCTTCACCAAAATGTGCTCACATGGCTACTTGTACCTAAAACTTGGGAGGAAGTGAGTTGAGCTTTACGTCGCCTTAGCAATAATCCAGCAATATCACAACGGGAGACACCAGGAACATGCTTTACATATTGTACCCATGTAGGGAATCGAACTGGGTCCTCAGCGAACGCTTTAACCACTAGGCTGCCCCATAGCCCCTCCTAAAACATGGGCTGGATTGGAGAAATTCAGCCAAATCGTATTTTTTCAGTCATGCAGGATAAATTTCTTCACATTATGCCAAACTGAAAAACTTAAAGGGTCACATATGTTTAACGTTTTACAGATGCCAAAGAAGAAAATCTTCACAAATCTTAGCTTTCATAAACTCCCTCAGTATCAAACCCTTTTGTTATGTTCCCATAATTTATCATAAAACTCTGTTAATTGGTGAAACAGTTATAAAATTATAACACCCTTAATCTGAACAAAATGAATGAACCGAAAATCTTTGATTGTCTTCGGTGTCAAAAATGTTGTTAAAACAACCACCCTTATGCCGAATCAGAAAACCTTCAGCTAGAGGGATTTCTTCAGCAAGATTCAATGGCAGGCAATACCAAGTACAAGGAGACAGAGGCTTGTCCGTTCTATGCCAAGATGTCAGGGCTGATGTGAACAGAGGAAGTCATGTCTCGTCCACAACCAGATCGTGTCTTAAGTCTGTAACCTTTGTTACAACAGGACAATGAACAATAGATCGCTCTCCTGTGTGAACCTGTGTCTATTCCGCCTTAAAAATTAAATTATCAATTTTATTAATTTTGGTTTTGTTTTTGACACCGATGCCATGTTTGAGTGTTCCTTAACTAATTTTAGGCGTATAACACAAACACTGTAGCTGAAGACTTTTCATGCCCTAATGACTTTCATGACAGTTAGGCGTATAACACAAACACTGTAGCTGAAGACTTTTCATGCCCTAATGACTTTCATGACAGTTAGGCGTATAACACAAACACTGTAGCTGAAGACTTTTCATGCCCTAATGACTTTCATGACAGTTAGGCGTATAACACAAACACTGTAGCTGAAGACTTGTCATGCCCTAATGACTTTCATGACAAGCTAGTTCTACCAAGCTTCATTGTATGTTTATTAAAGATGCGCTCAGAAATATTCCATTTGTACTATAGCGTTCTCAACCACACACGAGACTGCCAGACTTCATTTTCATAGACGTCCATCCAATATGTTCATCGGCAGAGGGAAAATGATGGTCGAATTCTTTTCAGCTGCGACACTGCTCAGAGACTGCAAGTAACGCAACTGCAGAGCAGCTGGAGATTTCGCGATGATATCTGCAGCCTCCTTCAGGGCTCGGGATGCATTGTGTTCTCCTTCAGCAGCAATAATCTGCAACAAGAGGTCAAGAGGTCAAAAGGACATACAAAGGTCAAGGTCAGAGTTGGTCCTATGTAACCTGAATGTACCATGTGACATAAGGTCATAGAATTGTCAACCTATGTAAATCAATATAAGCTTTTGTCTCAGTTGTATCGTTGTTGTTGATTAGCAGCACACTCAGCCATACTCCAGCTATATGAACTGCACATGATCGAGTCTGGGTCAGCCAAACCAGAGATTGATGTCATGAGCAACAGCCCGCGAATAATGACACCTACTCAACCAAGTCACCTAGTCTGACCAGCACATCCAGTAGTCATCACAGGCCTAGACTGTTTGGTACACTGGTGATCTGTACCAGACCGGTGTTCTATCTCTCACTGCGCATAGAGCTTTCACAGTGTTTCAATCTATATTGGAGGACCATAGGAACAACGACCCTATATTCATATCCAGCTTCATAACGACCATGAAACCGAGCGGTGGGACGTCCCCGTAAAAATCTCGAGTTCATCCACAACTTGAGTGGAACAATCATGGAAGAGTGACGTACCTTGGCCCGAGCCTCTCGTGTTGCTTCAGCCTCAGCAGCCATGGCTCTCTGAAGCTGACAAGGCAGTCTCACATCCTTGCTGTAATGATGATGATGAGACTTGGGTCGAGGGGAGACACTTTTAAAACATTCTACCGTCTCGGTATTACAGTGTACTATCAACACATGTATTTATGGAGCTGTAGCTATAGAAAAGGTGCTTTTTGTATTTCTCCAACAATATGTTTCAGGGATCACTTTGGGACAAAAAACATCTTTCCATAATGATTCTTTTCAATTTCATTCCAATCACAATCCCCTGGTTTTAGGAAAATTCAAAATTTCAGCACGAGAAAATGACCAAAATCAGTAATTGCCTGAAACAGATTCCATTTGGTGCAAAAGGCATTCGTAAGTACTCGTGTCATTCCGGCAATGGTACAAATGGTACAAACGGCAGAATAATGACGAAAAGTATATCAATGGATCGCTGAAAATCAGTCATGAAACCAGGTCGTGAATGAAAGAAAATTTGAAAACAAACGGGTTCTACTCACACTTCCACCCTCTCCACCTGGACTCCCCACAGAGCAGTCGCTTCCGCTAGTAAACTCTAGACGACAAAATGTTCAATGAAAACACTGACAAGTCATCACAAACAGAAATGTTTGTTGTAATATTTAATTGATACTTACTTCCGAGGATGAAAAACTGAATTCAACATTATCTGTACTGTGATACAATGTGTTATAGCGTGTAAACTAATGACGGAGAGGAATAGATTTAACTATTATCAGCATTCCACAAACATAATCACCTATACGGTTTTCAATAACCTAATTAAAACTTGGTAGTGTAGGAAATGTCATTAGTCCTTCCCGAATGTTACACGTCTTGGCTCAGCATATTTAACTCTACTCAGTCATGTCTAACCATGCTATAGTCCGCTTGGCTCAGCATATTTAAGTCTACTCAGTCATGTCTAACCATGCTATAGTCCGCTTGGCTCAGCATATTTAAGTCTACTCAGTCATGTCTAACCATGCTATAGTCCGTTTGGCTCAGCATATTTAAGTCTACTCAGTCATGTCTAACCATGCTATAGTCCGTTTGGCTCAGCATATTTAAGTCTACTCAGTCATGTCTAACCATGCTATAGTCCGCTTGGCTCAGCATATTTAAGTCCAACTCAGTCATGTCTAACCATGCTATAGTCCGCTTGGCTCAGCATATTTAAGTCTACTCAGTCATGTCTAACCATGCTATAGTCCGTTTGGCTCAGCATATTTAAAGTCTACTCAGTCATGTCTAACCATGCTATAGTCCGCTTGGCTCAGCATATTTAAGTCTACTCAGTCATGTCTAACCATGCTATAGTCCGTTTGGCTCAGCATATTTAAGTCTGCTCGGTCATGTCTAACCATGCTATAGTCCGTTTGGCTCAGCATATTTAAGTCTACTCAGTCATGTCTAACCATGCTATAGTCCGTTTGGCTCAGCATATTTAAGTCTACTCAGTCATGTCTAACCATGCTATAGTCCGTTTGGCTCAGCATATTTAAGTCTACTCAGTCATGTCTAACCATGCTATAGTCCGCTTGGCTCAGCATATTTAAGTCTACTCAGTCATGTCTAACCATGCTATAGTCCGCTTGGCTCAGCATATTTAAGTCTACTCAGTCATGTCTAACCATGCTATAGTCCGTTTGGCTCAGCATATTTAAGTCTACTCAGTCATGTCTAACCATGCTATAGTCCGCTTGGCTCAGCATATTTAAGTCTACTCAGTCATGTCTAACCATGCTATAGTCCGTTTGGCTCAGCATATTTAAGTCTACTCAGTCATGTCTAACCATGATATAGTCCGCTTTGCTCAGCATATTTAAGTCTACTCAGTCATGTCTAACCATGCTATAGTCCATTTGGCTTAAAAGCAGACCCATGAATTGCAATCGAACTCGAAAACGAAAACATATAATACTCAATGAAACGCTGATCATAATCAAAACATTAGATCAAATCTGGGAGTTATTTGCAGAATTTATGTCCTACATATAAAAAAACTTGTTTAACAAACTATCATTAAAATGTTGACAGTTTACTATTTGTTACGAGGGAGGTGTGCAGAGAAAGGGACAGCCAGGTGTACGCGAGGCACGTACACAAGTGCCAACATAGATATTGATACATTTATCTGTGCTGTGCCGTATCCATCCTTTGACGCACACCTGGCTGTTCTTCCCTTTGCACTCCTATCCACTCACATTGAAAATAGTTATCACCCGTAATTTTATTTCTACAGTATATTTAATACCTGCATGAGATGGCTGATAGCTTCCCTCTCTGACAAAAGCTGGCTGAGATCTTTGGTTCCCAGGACATTCCTGAGTGTGTATGCTGCTAACAGTTTGGTGGAGCTGTAAACGTCACGGACATTGGTGACAGACATGATGGCGTTCTGGATGCGGTAGTAGATGACGGCGTCGACTGCCACTGTCACCGAGTCACGTGTCAACACCTTGTCAGAAACAGAGTATAAACACAACTATGCGGGCTCTCAACGACTTCAATCGTCTTCAAGGACTTTCAGAGTGGTATTCAGAGTGTGGCATTAGCATCACCATCCCCAACCCTAAACGCACCCCCATCCAGATATACTTCCTTGTTACTTTGTGAAAAACCACTATCCTGGCAGCGACACCATCCTCAACCCTAAACCCACCCCCCAACCAGATATACCTCCTTGTTACTTTGTGATAAAACCACTATCCTGGCAGCGACACCATCCTCAACCCTATACCCACCCCCAGCCAGATATACTTCCTTGTTGCTTTGTGAAAAACCACTATCCTGGCAGCGACACCATCCTCAACCCTAAACCCACCCCCAACCAGATATACTTCCTTTGTTACTTTGTGACAAAACCACTATCCTGGCGCGACACCATCCTCAACCTTAAACCCACCCCCCAGCCAGGTATACTTCCTTGTTACTTTGTGAAAAACCACTATCCTGGCAGCGACACCATCCTCAACCCTAAACCCACCCCCAACCAGATATACTTCCTTGTTACTTTGTGATAAAACCTCCATCCTGGCAGCGACACCATCCTCAACCCTAAACCCACCCCCAACCAGATATACTTCCTTGGAACTTTGTGAAAAACCACTATCCTGGCAGCGACACCATCCTCAACCCTAAACCCACCCCCAGCCAGATATCCTTCCTTGTTACTTTGTGATAAAACCTCCATCCTGGCAGCCACACCATCCTCAACCCTAAACCCACCCCCAACCAGATATACTTCCTTGTTGCTTTGTGATAAAACCCCCTTCCTTGCAGCGACACCATCCTCAACCCTAAACCCACCCCCAACCAGATATACTTCCTTGTTGCTTTGTGATAAAACCCCCTTCCTGGCAGCGACACCATCCTCAACCCTAAACCCACCCCCAACCAGATATACTTCCTTGTTACTTTGTGATAAAACCTCCATCCTGGCAGCGACACCATCCTCAACCCTAAACCCACCCCCAACCAGATATACTTCCTTGTTGCTTTGTGATAAAACCCCCTTCCTGGCAGCGACACCATCCTCAACCCTAAACCCACCCCCAACCAGATATACTTCTTTGTTGCTTTGTGATAAAACCTCCATCCTGGCAGCGACACCATCCTCAACCCTAAACCCACCCCCAGCCAGATATACTTCCTTGTTACTTTGTGAAAAACCACTATCCTGGCAGCGACACCATCCTCAACCCTAAACCCACCCCCAACCAGATATACCTCCTTGTTACTTTGTGATAAAACCACTATCCTGGCAGCGACACCATCCTCAACCCTAAACCCACCCCCAGCCAGATATACTTCCTTGTTGCTTTGTGAAAAACCACTATCCTGGCAGCGACACCATCCTCAACCCTAAACCCACCCCCAACCAGATATACTTCCTTGTTACTTTGTGACAAAACCACTATCCTGGCAGCGACACCATCCTCAACCTTAAACCCACCCCCAGCCAGGTATACTTCCTTGTTACTTTGTGAAAAACCACTATCCTGGCAGCGACACCATCCTCAACCCTAAACCCACCCCCAACCAGATATACTTCCTTGTTACTTTTAGTGACAAAACCACTATCCTGGCAGCGACACCATCCTCAACCTTAAACCCACCCCCAGCCAGGTATACTTCCTTGTTACTTTGTGAAAAACCACTATCCTGGCAGCGACACCATCCTCAACCCTAAACCCACCCCCAACCAGATATACTTCCTTGTTACTTTGTGATAAAACCTCCATCCTGGCAGCGACACCATCCTCAACCCTAAACCCACCCCCAACCAGATATACTTCCTTGGAACTTTGTGAAAAACCACTATCCTGGCAGCGACACCATCCTCAACCCTAAACCCACCCCCAGCCAGATATCCTTCCTTGTTACTTTGTGATAAAACCTCCATCCTGGCAGCCACACCATCCTCAACCCTAAACCCACCCCCAACCAGATATACTTCCTTGTTGCTTTGTGATAAAACCCCTTCCTTGCAGCTTGACACCATCCTCAACCCTAAACCCACCCCCAACCAGATATACTTCCTTGTTGCTTTGTGATAAAACCCCTTCCTGGCAGCGACACCCATCCTCAACCCTAAACCCACCCCCCAACCAGATATATTTCCTTGTTACTTTGTGATAAAACCTCCATCCTGGCAGCGACACCATCCTCAACCCTAAACCCACCCCCAACCAGATATATACTTCCTTGTTGCTTTGTGATAAAACCCCCTTCCTGGCAGCGACACCATCCTCAACCCTAAACCCACCCCCAACCAGATATACTTCTTTGTTTGCTTTGTGATAAAACCTCCATCCTGGCAGCGACACCATCCTCAACCCTAAACCAAACCCCCAGCCAGATATACTTCCTTGTTACTTTGTGAAAACCACTATCCTGGCAGCGACACCATCCTCAACCCTAAACCCACCCCAAACCAGATATACTTCCTTGTTACTTTGTGATAAAACCACTATCCTGGCAGCGACACCATCCTCAACCCTAAACCCACCCCCAGCCAGATATACTTCCTTGTTGCTTTGTGAAAAACCACTATCCTGGCAGCGACACCATCCTCAACCCTAAACCCACCCCCAACCAGATATACTTCCTTGTTACTTTGTAATAAAACCTCCATCCTGGCAGCGACACCATCCTCAACCTTAAACCCACCCCCAACCAGATATACTTCCTTGGAACTTTGTGATAAAACCTCCATCCTGGCAGCCACACCATCCTCAACCCTAAACCCAGCCCCAACCAGATATACTTCCTTGTTGCTTTGTGATAAAACCCCCTTCCTTGCAGCGACACCATCCTCAACCCTAAACCCACCCCCAACCAGATATACTTCCTTGTTGCTTTGTGATAAAACCCCCTTCCTGGCAGGGACACCATCCTCAACCCTAAACCCACCCCCAACCAGATATACTTCCTTGTTACTTTGTGATAAAACCTCCATCCTGGCAGCGACACCATCCTCAACCCTAAACCCACCCCCAACCAGATATACTTCCTTGTTGCTTTGTGATAAAACCCCTTCCTGGCAGCTTAATACACCATCCTCAACCCTAAACCCCACCCCCAACCAGATATACTTCTTTGTTGCTTTGTGATAAAACCTCCATCCTGGCAGCTTACACCATCCTCAACCCTAAACCCACCCCAACCAGATATACTTCCTTGTTGCTTTGTGATAAAACCCCTTCCTGGCAGCGACACCATCCTCAACCCTAAACCCACCCCCAACCAGATATACTTCCTTGTTACTTTGTTATAAAACCACCATCCTGGCAGCGACACCATCCTCAACCCTAAACCCACCCCCAACCAGATATACTTCCTTGTTACTTTGTGATAAAACCTCCATCCTGGCAGCGACAATTCATCCTCAACCCTAAACCCACCCCCAACCAGATATACTTCCTTGTTGCTTTGTGATAAAACCCCTTCCTGGCAGCGACACCATCCTCAACCCTAAACCCACCCCCAGCCAGATATACTTCCTTGTTACTTTGTGATAAAACCACCATCCTGGCAGCGACACCATCCTCAACCCTAAACCCACCCCCAACCAGATATACTTCCTTGTTACTTTGTGATAAAACCACCATCCTGGCAGCGACACCATCCTCAACCCTAAACCCACCCCAACCAGATATACTTCCTTGTTACTTTGTGATAAAACCCCTTCCTGGCAGCGCGACACCATCCTCAACCCTAAACCCACCCCCAGCCAGATATACTTCCTTGTTACTTTGTGATAAAACCACCATCCTGGCAGCGACACCATCCTCAACCCTAAACCCACCCCCAACCAGATATACTTCCTTGTTTCTCTGTGATAAAACCCCCTTCCTGGCAGCGACACCATCTTCAACCCTAACCCCCACCCCCACCCCACCCCCCCACCCCCAGCCAGATATACTTCCTTGTTCCTTTGTGATAAAACCCCCTTCCTAGCAGCGACACCATCCTCAACCCTAAACCCACCACACGCATGAAATATCCCCCTAAACCCAATGACACCCACCTCCTGGGGCGGCACATCAAAGATCAGGGTCCTCATGTCCACCTTGATGAAGGAGTCCAAGTATGGGTTGATGAAGAAAATGCCTGGATTGGAAATCGTTTAGTGGCCTCAATGAGACAAAAGTGTTAGGTCTGCATGAATGCACAAGGTGGGCAAATTGGCCACTGGCCTGTGAACCCTCTCTTGTGTTGTGGCTCATTTGCTTATACCAGGTGCGCTGTTCTGTTGACCATCATTTATATACTGATCTGAATATACTGGAATCTGGGCCGGATTTGCTAGTGATTGATATTATAAACAATAAACAACAAACAAAGCCTGATTTTGCTAACACATTTGGATACATTTTTGGACCAGCGCTGCCTGCTGGGAACCTATTCCTATCTGAATGCTGCACTATGGCGGCGGTTTGCTAATAATCGAGTCTGGACCAGACAATCCCGTGGTCAACAGCATGAGTGTCGATCTACGCAATTGGAATGTCATGTGTCAACCAAGTCAGCGAGTTTGACCACCTCTTACGACAAGCATGGGGTCCTGAAGACCCATACACCCGGATCTTCACGGGTGTCCAGTGGGATATGACAATGGGGAGGAAGTCAGGTGGTACTTAAACAAAGAAAAACATTGTACCTGGTTTCTTGTCTTGTCGGGACCTCAGTCGACCAAGTCGGAATATAACCACCTTCTCATAATGATTTAGCACCTGTCCCAAAGATGAAAGATTATGTCAAAAGTTACAGGCCAGAGTGCAAACTTCAAAATATCCCATGGGTTTCCAACTAGTCCTCCATTGGCTACTCCTCAGCAGTGAAGATGTTATCTGCCCATGAGTGGCCAGAGTCAAATTATACTTATTTTCTGAAAATGGAATATTGCTGAGTGCGGCATAAAACCGAACTCACTCACTCACTATTTTCTGAAAACTCCAACAAAATGATGTCAGCATCAAATACATGTACAGCCCTAACCCTGCACAGCTTGGGGTCAGGGGGAGTGGGTAGGGGGTCATTTTCTCAGCCGGCATGAAATATGAAACCCTGAATGAAACATCCCCCGTATAGTGATGCAGTGGGAAATTCAAATCTAGATTTAGAAAAAGATAATTATATTTTCAAAATGTATGTTTTGTAGACTGTTTTCATCCATACGTTTAGCTGTGAGCCTTCATAAACACACTTCTTTACATACTATGGCCTAAAATCATCCTGAACCGGTAACTCAAGATATATCATGGATTGTACTGGGATACTGCTTTGCTTTGCATCGAAATACAGCTTGGACCAGGCTATGTGCCTACACCCCATGTGTGTATAAGTTTGAACCCTACCTTTAATGGTCACAAGCACTGAAGGCTATCTACATATTTGAGAAACACACCTTACAAAGATCGCCACATCATAAATGTTGTCAGTATTTATATTCAAATAATTCTAAAAAATATTGTGATGAACTGAAAATAATCACCTGGTTTTTTTTAATCCTCTTATCAATTATATTTATCTGATGTAACTTGTCAAAATCTCAGGAGAAATGAAGGTCAATGTAACAACAATACCAGTGGTTAGACCAGTGACTGTAAGGATTTTGATAAAACATTGTTGTAAAAAAACCATGGGACATATGTGTAATATACAACAAACTTTATGGATAACAACTTCTTTTTATTCGTGAGTGCGACGTTTTCGATACAGACTCTTGTACCGTTGTCAAGCATTAATGGAACATGAAGAAGGGGGAAGTATATATATACTGAATGTAACAATGTAACAAAGAAAACCACATAATTAACATAATTGGCAAAGCAGTAAGCTGATGAAGCCAGAGAGTAGACAAAGGACAGGCGTGGAAGCCAACGATGTACAAATAATAATGAGATGTTTATACAGCAGAGTTTATACAGTAGATTGGGCTTGGTGGAAGAGTGCATCATATTGTACTTCCCAACTTCTAAAATGCCACTCAAAGCAGACATATGTGTGCTGAGAACCAATTCTGCGAGATCTACCGGAACTACCAAGTCCCAGAATACAGTGGATGGCTGACACACGCTCACTCACTGTATGCTGCTGTGGAGAAAATGGGTCGCTTTAAAGGTGAGTGTTGTTTTATGCCGCTTTTAGCAATATTCCACAAATATCAGGGCAGGGGACACCAGAAATGGGCTCAGTACATTGTACCCATGTGCGGAATCGACTCCAGGTCTTCAGCATGAACGCTTTAACCATTAGGCTACCCCAGCGCCCCCCCATAACAAGGAAGTTCAAAGATGAATAATGTCATCGGGGAGATCAGATCTGATAAACGAGTCATCAAGGGGTGAGTAGCGATGGCATGAATAGTCTGCAGCCAATACATTATGATGCAAATACGAAATGTTTGGAGAATATAAATATGTCTTCATGAATAATTTATATTAAATATCAAGAAATTAGAATAATAAATATGTCATGCCATTGCTCAAACTGAAAAATTTAAATAATATTTTCTATAAAGCCAAAAAAGAAATAGATACATTGCGAACAATGCTGCTTGTAGTCTAATGCAGTTCTGTCGGGGGCCTTAGTCAAATACCACAAGCTGTTGATGGCTTGGGCATATTCCTTTTTGTATATCTCACTTATATAAACAACAAACTTTCAATAAAAGTTCCTGAACTATTTATACTAAAAAAGAAATGGTGAAAATAAGATTGGTTGACAATGCAGTATGTTCTTTTTGTAATGATATCGTAATTTATGCCACGTTTATTGGGATAGCAATGGAACCAAAACCTTTTGGAATGACCTTGAAAATTGGATTATTCCTTGTTTGGTTTGGTAGTTTAGATAAGGACCCACTATTAAATCATATAATCCTCTCTGCTAAAAGTTAGATATACATTTGCACTTTGAATAAAATGTATCCAAAATTGATCAATTTCTTAAAGTTTTTAATAGTTGAAAAAATTATTTCCAAAAAGAAAAAATGATTTTGATAAATTTAAAAACGAAATGGTCTCCATTTACCCAGTATTTGAACCTGATGACTTCTGTTAACTTTTGATATTTTACCGGTATTTATTGGAGAACCTGGTTGTATCAGCAAATTACACCTGCTTACATATTTCTATATGCATCATGTATACTTGATTTGGGAACCCTAAAAACAAAACAAAAACCAAACCAAACCAAAAAATAAAATAAACAAAAAAACAAAAAAAATAGTTCCAAGCATAAAACACTCTTAAAACTAGTCGTAAAAGATTTCATTCAGGGACCCAAACCGCAAAACATTCATAGCACTTCAATAGGTCTTTTGGGTCGAGCCCTGACCCCATTAAAGGATGTGCTAACTGGACATGTCCACACCCTTGAAAGCACTGATCTTACCTTAGTGCACAGACAGAGGGAGAATGGAATGGTTGCTAGCATACAGATGATTGATACCAAGTACAAGATGTAACCACAGCAACCAATACTGCCTCCATCCTGGGATGCATGGAAACCTGCTATAGAACATATAGAAAACAATATGTAGTGGAGCAGCAAGGGTCACCTATTGTCTTAGTGTGAGTGAGTGAGTGAGTGAGTGAGAGAGAGAGTGTGTGTTGCGTGCATGCGTGCGTGAGTGCGGCCCAATCAGGATAATCAAATTTTCTGTTGTGGCAAAATTTGATACCCTGTTATTACTGTTGTAAGTACATTTCTTTACATCATATACTGGCTTTACTTGTGACAAAGCTGTGGAAGATTAACACTATCAGTTGTAAGTACATTTCTATACATCATATACTGGGTTTACTTGTGACAAAGCTGTGGAAGATAAACACTATCAGTTGTAAGTACATTTCTTTACATCATATACTTGGTTTACTTGTGACAAAGCTGTGGAAGATTAACACTATCAGTTGTAAGTACATTTCTTGACATCATATACTGGGTTTACTTGTGACAAAGCTGTGGAAGATAAACACTATCAGTTGTAAGGTTTCTTTACATCATATACTGGTTTACTTGTGACAAAGCTGTGGAAGATTCAGTTGTAAGTACATTTCTACATCATATACTGGTTTACTTGTGACAAAGCTGTGGAAGATTAACACTATCAGTGTACATTTCTTTACATCATATACTGGGTTTACTTGTGACAAAGCTGTGGAAGATTAACACTATCAGTTGTAAGTACATTTCTATACATCATATACTGGGTTTACTTGTGACAAAGCTGTGGAAGATAAACACTATCAGTTGTAAGTACATTTCTTTACATCATATACTGGGTTTACTTGTGACAAAGCTGTGGAAGATTAACACTATCAGTTGTAAGTACATTTCTTTACATCATATACTGGGTTTACTTGTGACAAAGCTGTGGAAGATTAACACTATCAGTTGTAAGTACATTTCTATACATCATATACTGGGTTTACTTGGCTGAGACAAAGCTGTGGAAGATTAACACTATCAGTTGTAAGTACATTTCTATACATCATATACTGGGTTTACTTGTGACAAAGCTGTGGAAGATAAACACTATCAGTTGTAAGTACATTTCTTTACATCATATACTGGGTTTACTCGTGACAAAGCTGAGGACGATTAACACTATCAGCTGTAAGTACATTTCTATACATCATATACTGGGTTTACTTGTGACAAAGCTGTGGAAGATTAACACTATCAGTTGTAAGTACATTTCTTTACATCATATACTGGGTTTACTTGTGACAAAGCTGTGGAAGATTAACACTATCAGTTGTAAGTACATTTCTATAGTACATCATATACTGGGTTTACTTGTGACAAAGCTGTGGAAGATAAACACTATCAGTTGTAGAGTACATTTCTTTACATCATATGGGTTTACTTGTGACAAAGCTGTGGAAGATTAACACTATCAGTTGTAAGTACATTTCTATACATCATATACTGGGTTTACTTGTGACAAAGCTGTGGAAGATAAACACTATCAGTTGTAAGTACATTTCTATACATCATATACTGGGTTTACTTGTGACAAAGCTGTGGAAGATTAACACTATCAGTTGTAAGTACATTTCTATACATCATATACTGGGTTTACTTGTGACAAAGCTGTGGAAGATAAACACTATCAGTTGTAAGTACATTTCTTTACATCATATACTTGGTTTACTTGTGACAAAGCTGTGGAAGATTAACACTATCAGTTGTAAGTACATTTCTTTACATCATATACTGGGTTTACTTGTGACAAAGCTGTGGAAGATAAACACTATCAGTTGTAAGTACATTTCTTTACATCATATACTGGGTTTACTTGTGACAAAGCTGTGGAAGATTAACACTATCAGTTGTAAGTACATTTCTATACATCATATACTGTGGTTTACTTGTAATACAAAGCTGTGGAAGATAAACACTATCAGTTGTAAGTACATTTCATTACATCATATACTGGAGTTTACTTGTGACATCTGTGGAAGATAACACTATCAGTTGTAAGTACATTTCTGACATATACTATCAGCTTACTCATGACAAAGCTGTGGAAGATTAACACTATCAGTTGTAAGTACATTTCTATACATCATATACTGGGTTTACTTGTGACAAAGCTGTGGAAGATAAACACTATCAGTTGTAAGTACATTTCTATACATCATATACTAGTTGTCACTTGGCTGTGGAAGATACACTATCAGTTGTAAGTACATTTCTATACATCATATACTGGGTTTTACTCGTGACAAAGCTGTGGAAGATTAACACTATCAGCTGTAAGTACATTTCTATACATCATATACTGGGTTTACTTTTGCACTGACAAAGCTGTGGAAGATAAACACTATCAGTTGTAAGTACATTTCTTTACATCATATACTTGGTTTACTTGTGACAAAGCTGTGGAAGATTAACACTATCAGTTGTAAGTACATTTCTTTACATCATATACTGGGTTTACTCATGTGACAAAGCTGTGGAAGATAAACACTATCAGTTGTAAGTACATTTTCTATACATCATATACTGGGTTTTACTTGTGACAAAGCTGTGGAAGATTAACACTATCAGTTGTAAGCCATTTCACTTGTGACATCATATACTGTGTTTACTCGTGACAAAGCTGTGGAAGATTAACACTATCAGTTGTAAGTACATTTCTTTACATCATATACTGGGTTTACTTGTAAGTACATTTCTTTACATCATATACTGACAAAGCTGTGGAAGATAAACACTATCAGTTGTAAGTACATTTCTTTACATCATATACTGGGTTTACTCGTGACAAAGCTGTGGAAAGATTAACACTATCAGTTGTAAGTACATTTCTATACATCATATACTGGGTTTACTTGTGACAAAGATGTGGAAGATTAACACTATCAGTTGTAAGTACATTTCTTTACATCATATACTGGGTTTACTTGTGACAAAGCTGTGGAAGATTAACACTATCAGTTGTAAGTACATTTCTATACATCATATACTGGGTTTACTTGTGACAAAGCTGTGGAAGATTAACACTATCAGTTGTAAATTACATTTCTATACATCATATACTGGGTTTACTTACATCAAGATACTATTTACCAAAGTACATTTCTTACATCATATACTGGGTTTACTTGTGACAAAGCTGTGGAAGATTAACACTATCAGTTGTAAGTACATTTCTATACATCATATACTGGGTTTACTTGTGACAAAGCTGTGGAAGATAAACACTATCAGTTGTAAGTACATTTCTTTACATCATATACTGGGTTTACTTGTGACAAAGCTGTGGAAGATTAACACTATCAGTTGTAAAATACATTTCTATACATCATATACTGGGTTTACTTGTGACAAAGCTGTGGAAGATAAACACTATCAGTTGTAAGTACATTTCTATACATCATATACTGGGTTTACTTGTGACAAAGATGTGGAAGATTAACACTATCAGCTGTAAGTACATTTCTTTACATCATATACTGGGTTTACTTGTGACAAAGCTGTGGAAGATAAAACACTATCAGTTGTAAGTACATTTCTATACATCATATACTGGGTTTACTCGTGACAAAGCTGTGGAGATAAGATTAACACTATCAGCTGTAAGTACATTTCTATACATCATATACTGGGGTTTACTTTAGACAAAGCTGTGGAAGATTAACACTATCAGTTGTAAAAGCACATTTCTTTACATCATATACTGGGTTTACTTGTGACAAAGCTGTGGAAGATTAACACTATCAGTTGTAAGTACATTTCTTATGCATCATATACTGTGGCTTTACTTAAGTGACAAAGCTTGTGGAAGATTAACACTATCAGTTGTAAGTACATTTCTTTACATCATACATGGTTTACTACTGACAAAAGCTGTGGAAGATTAACACTATCAGTTGTAAGTACATTTCTTTTTTACATCATATACTGGCTTTACTTGTGACAAAGCTGTGGAAGATTAACACTATCAGTTGTAAGTACATTTCTGTACATCATATACTGGCCAGTTTACTCCAGCAACAAAGCTGTGGAAGATAAACACCATCAGTTGTAAGTACATTTCTTTACATCATATACTGGGTTTTACTTGGTGACAAAGCTGGACACTATCAGTTGTAAGTACATTTCTTTACATCATATACTGGGTTTACTTGCATGACAAAGCTGTGGAAGATTAACACTATCAGTTGTAAAGTACATTTCTATACATCATATACTGGGTTTACATTTGTGACAAAGCTGTGGAAGATTAACACTATCAGTTGTAAGTACATTTCTAATCATATACTGGGTATACTCACAAAGCTGTGGAAGATAAACACTACTGTTGTAAAGTACATTTCTTTACATCATATACTGGGTTTACTTGTAGACAAAGCTGTGGAAGATTAACACTATCAGTTGTAAAGTACATTTCTATACATCATATACTGGGTTTACTGCAAAGCTGTGGAAGATTAACACTATCAGTTGTAAGTACATTTCTATACATCATATACTGGGTTTACTTGTGACAAAGCTGTGGAAGATAAACACTATCAGTTGTAAGTACATTTCTTTACATCATATACTGGGTTTTACTTGTTGACAAAGCTGTGGAAGATTAACACTATCAGTTGTAAGTACATTTCTTTTAGATCATATACTAGGTTTACTTGTGACAAAGTTGTGGAAGATTAACACTATCAGTTGTAAAGTACATTTCTTTACATCATATACTGGGTTTACTTTGTGACAAAGCTGTGGAAGATTAACACTATCAGTTGTAAGTACATTTCTTTACATCATATACTGGGTTTACTTGTGACAAAGCTGTGGAAGATTAACACTATCAGTTGTAAGTACATTTCTTTGCATCATATACTGGGTTTTACTTGTGACAAAGCTGTGGAAGATAAACACTATCAGTTGTAAGTACATTTCTATACATCATATACTGGGTTTTACCATCACTAACGTGGCCACATTGCATTTCTAAGCTGTGGACAAAGCTGTGGACGAAACACTATCAGTTGTAAGCACATTTCTATACATCATATACTGGGTTTACTCGTGACAAAGCTGTGGAAGATTAACACTATCAGTTGTAAAGTTAACATATCAGTTCTTTACATCATATACTGGGTTTACTTGTGACAAAGCTGTGGAAGATTAACACTATCAGTTGTAATAGTACATTTCTATACATCATATACTGGGTTTACTTTGTGACAAAGTTGTGGAAGATTAACACTATCAGTGTAATAGTACATTTCTTTACATCATATACTGGGTTTACTTGTGACAAAGCTGTGGAAGATTAACACTATCAGTTGTAAGTACATTTCTACATCATATACTGGGTTTACTTGTGACAAAGCTGTGGAGAAGATAAACACTATCAGTTAATAAGTACATTTCTTTACATCATATACTGGGTTTACTCGTGACAACAAAGCTGTGGAAGATTAACTTACTATCAGTTGTAAGTACATTTCTATACATCATATACTGGGTTTACTTGTGACAAAGCTGTGGAAGATTAACACTATCAGTTGTAAAGTACATTCTATACATCATACTGGAGTTTTACTTGTGACAAAGCTGTGAATGTAAACACTATCAGTTGTGTACATTTCTTTTACATCATATACTGTTTTATTTGTGACAAAGCTGTGGAAGATTAACACTATCAGTTGTAAGTACATTTCTTGACATCATATACTGGGTTCACTTGTGACAAAGCTGTGGAAGATTAACACTATCAGTTGTAAGTACATTTTCTATACATCATATACTAGGCTTTATTTGGCAATAAAGCTGGACGATTAACTATCAGTTGTAGTACATTTCTATACATCATATACTGGGTTTACTTTCGCGATAAAGCTGTGGAATGATTAACACTATCAGCTGTAAGTACATTTCTGCTACATCATATACTACAGGTTTACTCGTTAATACAAAGCTGTGGAAGATAAACACTATCAGTTGTAAGTACATTTCTATACATCATATACTGGGTTTACTCGTGACAAAGCTGTGGAAGATTAACACTATCAGTTGTAAGTACATTTCTACATCATATACTGGGTTTTACTTGTGACAAAGCTGTGGAAGATAAACACTATCAGTTGTAAGTACATTTCTATACATCATATACTGGGTTTACTTCTAGACAAAGCTGTGGACGATTAACACTATCAGTTGTAAGTACATTTCTTTACATCATATACTGGGTTTACTTGTGACAAAGCTGTGGAAGATAAACACTATCAGTTGTAAGTACATTTCTATACATCATATACTGGGTTTACTTGTGACAAAGCTGTGGAAGATTAACACTATCAGTTGTAAGTACATTTCTTTACATCATATACTGGGTTTACTTGACAAAGTTGTGGAAGATAAATACTATCAGTTGTAAAGTACATTTCTATACATCATATACTGGGTTTTACTTGTGACAAAGCTGTGGAAGATTAACACTATCAGCTGTAAGGTACATTTCTATACATCATATACTGGGTTTTACTCGTGACAAAGCTGTGGAAGATAAACACTATCAGTTGTGTAAGTACATTTCTACATCATATACTGGGTTTACTTGTGACAAAGCTGTGGAAGATAAACACTATCAGTTAATAGTACATTTCTTGACATCATATACTGGGTTTACTTCTGACAAAGCCGGAAGATTAACACACTATCAGTTGTAGGTACATTTCTTTACATCATATGCTGGGTTTACTCGCTGACAAAGCTGTGGAAGACAAAACTGCCTATCGGTTGTAAGTACATTTCTTGACATCATATCTGGGTTTACTCATTGACAAGCTGTGGAAGATTAACACTTATCCAGTTGTGGTACATTTCTTTACATCATATACTAGGTTAACTGACAAAGCTGTGGAAGATTAACACTATCAGTTGTAAGTACATTTCTTTACATCATATACTGGGTTTTACTTTCCGTGACAAAGCTGTGGACGATTAACACTATCCAGGTTGTAAAAGTACATTTCATACATCATATACTGGGTTTTACTTGTGATGACAAAGCTGTGGAAGATAAACACTATCAGCTGTTAAAGTACATTTCTTTACATCATATACTAAGGTTTACTTGTGACAAAGCTGTGGAAGATTAACACTATCAGTTGTAGAGTACATTTCTATACATCATATACTGGAGTTTACTTACAGCTGACAAAGCTGTGGAAGATTAACACTATCGGTTATGAAGTACATTTTCTGCCATCATATACTGGATTTACTCGTGACAAAGCTGTGGACGATTAACACTATCAGTTGTAAGTACATTTCTATACATCGCCATGCTAGGTTTACTTGTGACAAAGCTGTGGAAGATTAACACTATCCGGTTATGAAATACATTTCTTTACATCATTTACACAAGGTTTACTCGTGACAAAGCTGTGGAAGATAAACACTATCGGTTGGCAAAATTACATTTCTATACATCATATACTGGTTTACTCATTGACAAAGCTGTGGAAGATTAACACTATCAGTTGTAAAGTACATTTCTATACATCATATACTGGGTTTACTCATGACAAAGCTGTGGAAGATAAACACTATCGAGTTGTAAATTACATTTCTTTACATCATACCTGGGTTTACTTGTGACAAAGCTGTGGAAGATTAACACTATCCAGTTGTAAGAGTACATTTCTTTACATCATATACTGGGTTTACTTGTGACAAAGCTGTGGACGATTAACTTACTATCAGCTGTAAAGGAGTACATTTCTATGCATCATATGCTGGGTTTTACTTGTGACAAAGCTGTGGAAGATTAACACTATCAGTTGTAAAGTACATTTCTATACATCATATACTGGGTTTTACTTGTGACAAAGCTGTGGAAGATTAACACTATCAGTTGTAAGAATACATCAGGGTTGTAAGCTGTACATTTCTATAAAAGTACATCATATACATCGTTTACTGGGTTTTACTGGTGACAAAGCTGTGGACGATTAACACTATCAGTTGTAAGTACATTTCTATTACATCATATACTGGGTTTACTTGTGACAAAGCTGTGGAAGATTAACTATCAGTTGTAAGTACATTTCTTTACATCACATCATACTGGGTTTACTACTTGTGACAAAGCTGTGGAAGATTAACACTATCAGTTGTAAGTACATTTCTATACATCATATACTGGGTTTACTTGTGACAAAAGCTGTGGAAGATAAACACTATCAGTTTAATAACCACATTTCTATACATCATATACTGGGTTTACTCGTGACAAAGCTGTGGAAGATTAACACTATCAGGCTGTAAAGTACATTTCTATACATCATATACTGGGTTTACTTCTGTGACAAAGCTGTGGAAGATAAACACTATCAGTTGTAAAGTACATTTTCTTGACATCATATACTGGGTTTACTTGTGACAAAGCTGTGGAAGATAAACACTATCAGTTGTGCAAAGTACGTTTCTTGACATCATATGCTGGGTTTTACTTCTAGACAAAGCTGTGGACGAGATTAACACTATCGGTTAGCAAGTACATTTCTTTGACATCATATACTGGGTTTTACTTGTGACAAAGCTGTGGAAGATAAACACTATCAGTTGTAGGTACATTTCTTTTACATCATATACTGGGTTTTACTTGTGACAAAGCTGTGGAAGATTAACACTTATCAGTTGTAAGTACATTTCTATGCAGATCATATGGGTTTACTCATTGACAAAGCTGTGGAAGATAAACACTATCAGTTGTAAGTACATTTCTTGACATCATATACTGGGTTTTACTCGTGACAAAGCTGTGGAAGATTAGCACTATCAGCTGTAAGTACATTTCTTTACATCATATACTGGTTTACTTGTGACAAAGCTGTGGAAGGTGCTTTATCAGTTGTAGTACATTTCTTTACATCATATGCTGGGTTTTACTCGTGACAAAGCATGGAAGATTAACACTATCAGTTGTAAGTGCATTTTCTGCCACATCATATACTGGGTTTTACTCATGACAAAGCTGTGGAAGATAAGCACTATCAGTTGTAGTACATTTCTTTACATCATATACTAGGTTTTACTTGTGACAAAGCTGTGGGAAGATTAACTTGCACTATCCAGTTGTAGGTACATTTCTTTACATCATATACTGGGTTTACTTGTGACAAAAGCTGTGGAAGATTAGCACTATCAGTTGTAAGTACATTTCTATACATCATATACTGGGTTTTACTCGTGACAAAGCTGTGTGGAAGATTAACACTATCAGTTGTAAAGTACATTTCACATACATCATATACTAGGTTTACTTGTGACAAGCTGTGGAAGATTAGCACTAACAGTTGTAAGTACATTTCTTTACATCATTTACTACAGGTTTACTCGTGACAAAGCTGTGGAAAGATAAACACTATCAGTTAGCAAAGATACATTTCTATACATCCTTATACTGGGTTTACTTGTGACAAAGCTGTGGAAGATTAACACTATCAGTTGTAAGTACATTTCTATACATCGTATACTGGGTTTACTTGTGACAAAGCTGTGGAAGATTAACACTATCAGTTATTGAGTACATTTCTTTACATCATATACTGGAGTTTACTCGTGACAAAGCTGTGGAAGATTAACACTATCAGTTGTAAAGTACATTTCTATACATCATATACTGGGTTTTACTTGACGACAAAGCTGTGGAAGATAAACACACTATCAGTTGTAAGTACATTTCTTTACATCATATACTGGGTTTACTTGGCGACAAAGCTGGAAGATGTACTATCAGTTGTAAAGTACATTTCTTGACATCATATACTGGGTTTACTTGTGATAAAGCTGTGGAAGATTAACACTATCAATTTGTAAATTACATTTCTATACACATCATATACTGGGTTTACTCATGACAAAGCTGTGGAAAGATCGCTTACTATCAGTTGTAAAATTACATTTCTTCCATCATATACTAAGTTTACTTGTGTGACAAAGAGAAGCTGTGGAAGATTAACACTATCAGTTGTAGGTGCATTTCTTTACATCATATGCTAAGGTTTACTCGTGACAAAGCTGTGGAAGATAAACACTATCAGTTGTAAAGTACATTTCTTTTATCATATACTGGGTTTACTCGCGGCAAGAAAGCTGTGGAAGATTAACACTATCAGTTGTAAGGTATTTCTATACATCATATACTGGGTTTACTCATTTGACAAAGAAGCTGTGGAGATAAACACTATCAGTTGTAAAGTACATTTCTTTACATCATATACTAAAGGTTTACTTCCAGCTGACAGAAGCTGTGGAAGATTAACACTATCAGTTGTAGAATTTTCATTTCTTTACATCATATACTGCGTTTACTCGTGACAAAGCTGTGGAAGATAAATACTATCCAGTTGTAAGTACATTTCTTTACATCGTATACTGGGTTTACTCATGACAAAGCTGTGGAAGATTAACACTATCAGTTGTAAGTACATTTCTATACATCATATACTGGGTTTTACTCGCGTAGGCAAGCTGTAGGAAGATAAACACTATCGGTTATTAAAGTACATTTCTTTACATCATATACTAAGGGAACACTTTGTGATAGGCTGTGGAAGATTAACTATCGGTTGTAAAATTACATTTCTTTACATCATGCTATAGGTTTGCTTGTGACGAAGCTTTGTGGAAGATTAACACTATCGGTTGTAAATTGCATTTCTAAACATATCATATGCTGGGTTTACTTGTGACTGGCTGGAAGATTAACTTGCTATCGGTTGTAGAATTGCATTTCTAGGCATGTATGCTGGGTTTTGCTTGTACGATAAGCTGTGGAAAGATTAACTATCAGTTGTAGAGGTACATTTCTATACATCATATACTGGGTTTTGCTCGTGACAAAGCTGTGGAAGATTAACGCACTATCAGTTACAGCCAGTACGTTTCTTTACATCATATGCTGGGTTTACTTGTGACAAGCTGTGGAAGATTAACACTATCAGTTGTAAGTACATTTCTTTACATCATATGCTGGGTTTACTTGTGACAAGCTGTGGAAGATTAACACTATCAGTTGTAAGTACATTTCTTTTACATCATATGCTGGGTTTACTTGTGACAGAAGCTGTTGAAAATAGAAATTTTTCGTTCTTACAAAGATCAGTAACAGCAAATACGGTATTTTATTGAACGAAATATGGGAATTTTATCAATGTGTTTGCCGTCAGTGACAACAATCCGGAAGACAACTTCCTTTTCTTGTTTTGCTGGTCTATTGTTTCTAACTGGACACGGAAATTAGGGCTAACAATCATCCATCGCAGCTATAGCATGGGTATTGTCACCCATCACACGATTCTGTAGAAAAGATATAGATTTACATCCTTGGCACCAACATCTGACATAACGACTCTAAAACCGTTCTATCCCTGTTATAGACGATACTGTGACGATTAGCCCGATGTTTTGACCTTAACCGCAACACATAACATCTGTCATAACAACAGCTCTGACGCCCGTTTATCCGCCACACCTCGTTTTATCATACACCTCGTTTTATCAGCCAGTTTTATCATACTCTCATCTTAAAGAGTACTGTGACAATTTGCTTTGAGACGACCCTTAGCCGCAACACATAACGTAAATGCTTTAACAGATCTGGCGCCGTTTTATCATACCACCTCGTATATTATCACCTCGTTTTATCAGCCCGTTTTATCGCCTCTAAAATGTATTACGCGTTTTGCTGGTTGTTACCTTCTTCTATCTGTGTAGCATTCTTGATCCTTCGTTTCCTTACCTCATTTCTCTTTTCGTTTATCATGCGTTCTATTACTCTACTCATCCATAGCACTTTGTGACTAATTTGCCGGTATTTTGACCCTTAGCCACCAACACGCAACATCGGTCATAACAACAGCTCTAGCGCCCGTTTTATCATACACCCCGTTTTATCATACACCTCATTTTATCCGCCACCTCGTTTTATCGCCACATCGTTTACATAGCCATTTTATCGCCTCTCATCATAGTACTGGCGAAAATTTGCCTTTAGTTTGACCCTTAGCCACCAACATAACGTCTACTGGCAACAACAGCTCCTGGCGCCCGTTTATCATACACCTCTTTATCTGTACCCGAAAAACAGACAGACGGATTTTACAACGAAATTTTAAAAATTATTTTGGAGACTTAAAATAAATTCTTGATAAATTCTGTAAATTATGCATATCGAAGCAAAAATCTATCAGTTTCTTCGAAACAGGATTAATTGCATGCCTGCCCAAAAACCCAGCCAAAACCATTTTAAAAGTTGGTAATTTCTCTCCTTAACACGTCATATAAAATTTTCATCGGCTGTTATAGCCAATAGAATGAAAAAGATACCTGGCTAATAATAAGGCCGTGATCCAAAGGTTTTGTACCAGGAGAGATATATTGGTGAGGTCACAAGGCTGATATACGATCTAATAGAGATACAGAATCAGAGATGTAATCTCCTCATGGGATTAAATATTTACAGAAAGCAGTATAAGACACTAAGCTCAGGCGACATGTTAAACCAATCAATGTATTTGGTTTAATTATATGTTGCCTGGAAGTAACAAGACAATTTTATAAACAGGTTGGTACAATGCAGGAATACACTTTATTTATGATCTAATAAGACCCAACTACAGAGTCTTATACTAATGAAGAACTATAAAATCCTATCAAGTTAAAACTAATATCTTAAGATATCATAGTATCAAATCTTCCATAACTGCAATGAGGTGATGTGCTTCCTAAAATACTACCATTCAATATATCCAAAACCTTTTGTCTTATCTCCACTGGACCTAATTGCACTGAAATCGTATGCTTATGCAAAGTTGGGAAAAGTCACCTGTAACACGTGTATGATGACACAATGTTACGAAACATATATGTATGATTAACAAATCGATGTACAGCATGTAGTAACGCGGAAATGGACTGCAGATGGAATGTTATGTGATATTTTGCCAGCAAGCATTTTCTTAAATAGGTCGGTCACAAATGTACGTTCTGATTTCAAAGGAACTGAAACTCATTGTCCCATATCTATTCGTATTTGTTGTGTCATGTCAAGAGAGTTTGGGAGAGTTTGACCACATGGCTACATGACTGGAACTGAAGGCAACATTGACTGCACCAGAAAACATCTTACTTGGATTTGGGGGAAAACAATAATTCTCTAATGCTGACCATGTTGTTGTTATGAAACGGGTAATGTATACACACGCAAAATAGAGAGTGGCCTTGGTCTTCACCTATCTTGGAGTGGGACTGACCTACTGATGCCATCATCACCATGTATATACTGATCAAAGACAATCTGTATCTGCTGTGGACATCATCACTAGAAGTGCAGTTACAGTTGTATACTTCATGTCCAAAAGCTTATTCTGCCTTACGTCTGGAATGTATCCTGTCTGTGTTGATAGATATGGACGGTTGTACACAAATTCTGTATGTCTGTAGGACCATATACTATCACTTAAAAGCTCTGCTGATCCTGTAGATTCTTCACGACTACAACTCCACCCCACCCCACCACCACCCCACACACACACCACACACACACCACTACATTTCTACATGCCTACAAGTTTGCTCATGTGCACCTACCTTAAGTTAATTATTTGGGTGTAGGAGCACAGCAAAATATGACTACAATTACTTTGTGTCTTTTTTAAAATATGAAATGCAGAAACTGACTAATAAAGCAGCTCATAAACATATGGAAAACTGGAGGCATCAATACATCAAATCAAACAAATATATTCGATAAGACTTTTAGAAGTTATAGTGGGATTCAAAGGGAATTCATTAGATAGCATTAAATTAACATATCGCCACCTGTCAATCAAACAAATGACCTGACCAATGAGGAACGTCAAATTATTCAATCGGTATCGCGCTGCGGTCAGCTAACCACCATTTTGTCCGATATCAGCGGTCTGGAGGACTTTTCAAAAGTAAATCAACGTTTACAGTCAACTTTTAGATCATGGTGAAAAGGTGTAGCTGGGGTACCTGCAACTCGGACACGCGGTACCCGGAACGACTTGCTGGTGGTATCACATTTATTCCATTACCCAAGCATGCCAGAATTTTTGACAAATGTCAGCGATGGATACGTTTGTGTGGTCGCCCCAAATATCAACTGAACATGGACATGCTTCGTGACCACAGCTGAGGGAAACATTTCTTCGTATGTACAAAGGTATGGAAACTAAAATGTAAGGTAATAACAGCTTAACGAATGTTGTAGTTAATGTAAATTTAGAAATCTTTAACTTGATAGATTTTTCAGTGCTTGTTAGTTGTTATATAGCAGTTTACACCGATTTTCCTTGGTTTAGTTACTAATGTTTCACCGCGTGGTATGTCAGGACAGACGATGTCTGTGTTTGACATACGATTGAGCTCATCCATGTTGTTTTTCGTCGTTTCTATGAATTGTAAATGCGAGTTTATTTACCGGCACTTTGTTGATGGAAAACCCTCAAGACATTTCGGACCCTGCGTCTGCGCTACCTCATGAACAAAATGAAAATCCAAAGACAATTAAGACCACAGCCCAAAGCCACTTGCCGTTTATGGGCGACAGAAAAGGAAGTTCTTCTTGAGAGGCACACAGGTAAAGAGCATTGTTGCTTTATACTTGCAACTCAAAGGCTTGCGACAAGGCCATTTGAAATATAAAATCCAAACAAATCCTTGTTTATTCTGAGGTATCACGAGAAAGTTAGTAAAGGTAATGTCACACATTTAGATCCTTTGTAGTTATGAAAGACAGAAGTATCACGTGCATCACAAGATCACAATCATGCTGGTTCTATTCATATAAGCATGATGAAGGGGACTGATATCTGCTTGCGGTATATTGACATCTAATTGCTCAGGTAAAGGCTGTGTTTCTTAGGGCCCATAATGTTGAGTGATATTACTGTAGCTCTGGGAAGGTTCAGTATTCATTACAATCCATCATAAAATATTGGCCATCAACATGGACGTTGCTGTAACCACTTTGAGGATCAATACGACGGTGGATTCTTTTAAATAATGTTTAAATGCAACATTAATTTACATGTTATAGATGTTTTTACGCTGGCATGGCCAGACACAGCCATTAGTCCTATCCGAAGTTGCTGTAATATTTCATGAAAGATGACTTCTCCAAATATAGAGATGTGTATGAATCAAGATGGTCAATATCACATCCAACTAGTCCATTCATACTTGTCATTTCTCGGCGGGCACAGTGTTTCCAGAATATATTCTTATAGCTATCAGCTGGGAGAGGAATAAAACTAGGAAGCAAGATAGCAATATTACATGTGAAAAGAACAACAGTCATATGATGATATCAACTGTGGGCACTTAACAAGTGAAGCCAAAGAAGTTATTTATCAGCTGAATTATGGCAACTTAATAAACACATATATATTAGAAAAGGCATAAATAGTCTGATAGGTAATCAAGAAGTTATAGGAAATCGACAAAGATGGTAACCATTTAAAGGCTGTAACACATTTGAGGTTCAGGTATAAGATGAAAATTTGGTCTTCATCTTCTTTTCAGATGTAATCATGATACAGATGTTTCTGATTCACCAAATCAAATGGATATGGAACATCAAGAGCCTACAACCATGCAGCAGAATCTGATATTCTTGTCCAATATTGACACCATGGGTAAGTTTTTATAGAGAATCTGTTCCCTGCAAAGTATGGTTTCAGAGAAGTGATTGACATATGTTTGTGACAGACTTTCAAGCAAGTCCTGAAAATTATTCCTATCTGGATATATCCGTTCAATGTTAAAGATCTTGTCTGGTGTAGGTTACAAGTACAAAATGGTGCCCCAGTTACAGTAGTTGGCCCTGTACCCTGATACCAATGCCTATATCCACCTCTCTTCAAGTTATATTTTCTTCCTTTTCAAAAGAAACCAGTCATACAGGAGGCTTCATTAATGGTCAAGTCCCTTACAGCATAAGGACACTTAATTTCTAATACCAGAAACAGAAGTGTCACACACTATAGCATCAGGGGTGGCTCCTATAAATGGAATAGATGGGTTTTACAACAGAAACCAATATCATGAAGATGATTTTGAGTTTTCATGTGCATTTGTTTGGCTATTTTCTCGTAGAATTCCCATAAGTTGTTGGATTGGAGAAGGCTGCTGTCAAAGGTGTTTCTGATAAATGTGTCATTGATTTGTTTTTGCGAGTCACTAAGCAGACCAAGTTTGGGCTTGATAATTCGCCCTTTCTCTTTGTACCACAAATCAGACTTGCTTTGAGGATCTTGTATTTTTTTCTAAATTATGGGACTCGTCAGCTGAAGTTCTAAATCTTTCCACTGATGTTTTAAAGTTACAATTGAATCAGTTCGGGTAAGTTGTCATCTTTTAGATGTGATATCACCGCACTGTCCTCCATCTTTGCGGAACCACTATTGGTCACAATTAGGGGTGCCTGTAAAGAGAAGCCAGTTTATTTACCTTAGTTTCATACAAGGGGAGGTAATAAGGCTGTTTTTGCTTCTTAAATCTCAAATTGGAAACAAGTATGTTATTGGGTGCTATGTGTTCATTCTTAACTTATTCTTTTATTATTGCATTTTTAAACGTACAACAAGTCAGATTGATAATACGTAAGAGTCTGTTTCAGGCCAATAATGAGTTTGGTGCCCTAAACTAGCCAGATCATTTCTTCTCTGTAAATGTATTATTGAAGTTGAAACAGTTGTAATTGCTTTTACCAGGTCTTCTGCCACTGGATATGCTGGCTCTGGCTGCGAGAACAAACAACTCCAAAGAGATGTAGTAGAGCTGATCCTGAAAGGGAGGACTCATGGCAGCAGATCAACACCAAGGTAGTGCTAAAAATGTTAAGCATGATGTGTATTCTTTTTGTAAAATATGAAAAAAGTGCAAGTGATACACGAGTTTCCTACGAGGTGGTTTCAGAAGATATTTAAATTTGTTGTCCTGGCAATGCTGATGATGAACCTTTTCCAATTTACCCAGAACAGTTCAGCAGTTTGAAGTGTATGGGTCTTGAAGACCGGCTTTTGCTTGTTCTGATTAAACTCGACAGAATTTTTGATTTTTAAACATCTCTCAAAGTTGTTTCTGATATCACCCCAAGATTGCAATTGCTGCGTTTTCAAATTGGATAAATTACTTATATTACAGGTTTGGATCTGTGTCAATTTGCTTCTCCACCGTGATGTTTTGCAGCAACATATGCCTTCAAAATTTCGCCGGAGTATCAAACACTTTCAGTATGTTGATGGAACAGAAATAAAAATTCGAGACCCTCTTCGCTGACAAAGGCAAAGTCAAGCATATTCAGATTACAAATCAAGAGTACTACCCTGAAAGGTCTCATTGGTGTGGACCCAAGAGGTTCAATTACATTCATATCAATGCTGTTTTCTAGAGGCGATCGAACAAAAATTAACTGAAAAAAGTGGTTATCTGTCCCTCCTCAAATAGTTAAGTGTTGGAAACTTCAAGTGGAGATGGTCTGATGGCGGAACAAGAGACTTTAATATTGAAATAAGAGACCACTGGATTACTGCCTCAGCGATTCCCCTTTTTGCACCAGGTATAGGTCAGATGTGTGTGTCTGATGTGGCAGAAACAGTGAAAGGTACGCACAAATTAGGAGTGAAAATGCCATTGGAAGGAGTAAAAATTCAAAATTGTTGGTAAAAATTGCGTTTAAGTTTGTTTTTTCCTCAAGTAAATCAAATTTGGTTTTGTGTGCTGTTCTTGACCAATTTTATACCATATTTAATTCAAGATAAGGTAATTATGATGTCCAAAGTTGATCCAACAACCTGAAGGACCTATTGGTGTGTCAACTGTCGACTGGTGCTGGAACATGTATCTGTCAGGTATGAAATAGGAATCTCTTCATACTTATTACTAGCAGAGACATATAAAGACCTAATATTTGAACTTTCATTACAAAATATTAGTCACAAATATTGTATTTGTGTATGTTAAAACTTGCAATGTCAATGAATATTTTGTACGTGCTCTTGTTCCTTGTTCACTTAACTGAACGCTGTAATATTTATGCAAACAACTGCTCAATAGTCATCTGATATTGCTTTCTAAACTGTGATGAGTATTTTCATCCTTGGAAATATCTGATGATCATGGAGTAAAATGTCATATAGGTAATTCTTGCATTATGATACATCATTTTCATGAAACAGTTCAGAATCTGAAATAAAACTTTAAGTATATAATAACATCACCTGTTGTCGTGAATGTGGCCATCACAGGTCTCCTTTTCTATTAAGATTTCAGGCCTGGCAATAATTATCTGTGACACTGCTTCAGATTCAATCTTTGGTCCGCGGACATGTCCACTGCTGGGGCGGGCTAGTGGAAGGGGCTGTGGAAGGAATGGCTTGATAGCTGTCCTCTTCAGCCTTCCAGTATCAGGACAAGTGCGATTACATGGAACGCTTTCCCACTTGCGCTGAACAGAGTAGGGTGAATAAGAACATTTGCAGAGACTGTGACGGCAGGAATATATAATGCTATGATATGGTGGGAAGAAAATACGTTTACATGGTTTTGTTCACGCAATGCTTCTAATACTTGAATGTTTACCTCTTGCGTTTGTTACAGAATCTGTTTCTTTACGTTGATGGGGAGATTTAACGTAATTATGGGATAGCATGGTTTCATTGTCAACAACTGAAGCGGCCAGCACGGACTTGTAGTGATTTGATATCATAGCGCGCAGCTTATAAAACCCAACAGATTTATGCCGCCAAATTGGAAGGCGCGAAGTGTTTTCATTATTGCTACTCACCCGCATTTGCAGCTGTGGGCGTCGGTGAACGGTTGTGAATTTTGTCCAAGGGACAGTTGTTGACATGTGGGCTTCGGTTTTGGGTGACCTATAAGTCACTCCTGGGGTGTACGATATTATCACAGCATGAATGGAAAGTAACCGGAATGAAGGTATGAGGCCGAACTAAAGCCACTCCACGTTGTTTTTACCTTGCAAAGTAGGTTCATAAGGCAAATATTTCGGGCCAATATCATCGGGAGTGTCTCTAAACGATATCACGACTGCCATTTTGACAGTTGGTTTTGACAGCTATGTTGTCGGACCTTTTGAGAGTTATCTCCCTTTCTTTTGGGGGCGTGGTTAACTCTCCACTGGCGATCCAGTCCCGGCCGATAAGCCCCGCCCACTTCGTTTTTGACGTTAGGGGGGACAACCACTGACAAATCGCAATGGCGTCACCGCCGGCGAAACGTTACGTGATTGCGAGCGTTGTTGATGAATTCTGCTTGTGATACTTTGGTATCCGTCGTTTGTGAATGTTATTTAAAGAAGCAAGTTATACGTATGTGATTTTTAATGTATTTTAGCTGGCAGATTGCAAATGGCGAGTGAAAATGAGTTACATGCCGTCTACTACTTCATGCATCTTATTTGTCTGTATATAATTAATGTAAACAAATCAATCACAGCATAACCTATTTGATCTTATTTGGAAATCTGGAAGCGGTAATATTGGGCTTGTAAACAGTATGTTTCCATGGACTATCTGGACATACCCAGAAGCAAATATTCAACAGCTGATCTGCAGCAATTCTCAGTAAAGTTTCTATCTTCAAAATCTGTACACCATGATAAAATGACACTGAATATAAGGAAATCATTTTTGTAATCATCATACCATTTTATTTCTATATATGTACTTTGTTTGTGGAATCCTAATTTACATACAAACTTCCACAATACCTGGACTTCATGAACTGCCAGCGTTTATGTACAGGTGTACAGCACAGAACACAAAGAAGGTCCGGGAATACAAGTCTGTACATAATGACCCATCTTGAAATAGGAAACATGTAATGCAAAATCTTGGAACAGAGAGGATCGATCCACAGTTATCTGAACAATTAACTAGCATTGAAATAGAATGTTACACAAAATACAAGTATAGATCTAATATTGTTTTCATCAGAGATGTTTGCGCTTCGCTGCTACTGAATTGTAAATGAGTTACCAAGAAACTATCCTATGTTCAAGCTTTTTGTCAATGCAATTACATATTGACATTATTAGCTGTAAACAATGATAATCTTTTGTTTCCATTAGATCTGAGACCATATCCTAGAGGGACTTTAACGATTTTGATATTTCCTTTTTCTGGAGATACTTACTGGTGTCATAAAATTTCATAGTAAAGGTCAGTTCAAAATTTTAAAGTCTAACAAGGTTGGAAAACGGTGCAAAATGTCGGCCTTCACCTCCTACAAGCTAAGTGTGCAATTTAATGTAAACTCATTTTTCAAATAACCATCAAGCAAGCCTTGAACAGATTTGTCCAAATCCATCATCTTAATAAACACTAAGCTTTTGCTCTGGTGTTCAAATGTGTAACCTCACAAACACTTTGATGATTTATCAGAAGATTACATCAAATGGGTTAGCCATAATGTTTCAATGTTATTCCGTTAAAAGTTAACTTCAGGACATGGGGTTCTTCTGTTCTGGACTGGATAATGCCTAACCGGGAAATTGAGACCAAAACGTATTGCTGGCAGAATTCTCTGGATGTTGGAAATAACTTTAAAATGAGTTATGATATGGCAATCACTTTCAGAGATTATCTTATTAGTAAATGTGGTATTTAAAACATCACAAAGCGGGGCCAAGAGCTAAATTAATACCAGGTGATTGTCCTGCCATGATGGTGTTTGTTTGCTGGTTCTGTGCTTAAAATCATACGAATCTGATATGTCAGTCCATTTAAATGTTAACATTCCAGTTAAATTAATTTTATTGCCTTCCACGTTTAACACAAAAGGCAGATTCTTCAAACCTTTGCCTTGCTATCATTTCCGGTGGATTAATCCGGAAATTACAGTTGTAATATTACTCCTAAAATGTACCAATATATGTGAATGTTTATGTGGTAACAAAACTTTGAAATAATGTTCTCATAATTAAGACGAAAACATCCAGGTCAAGCCGCCAGAAAGTCATGTTCTTCTCATAGTTTTCGTATTCGATCAACTGGAGATGAATTTCAATTCAAAGTCCCTGCATCTCTTTATAAAATCTTAAATATTTTAAGCATGGTTGTATAGGCACTCATATGAATTAATTTTTGGTACTTTGGACATTGGATGATAAGGCGAAGCTGCTGACTGACAATATTTTCGTTTGAATAAAAATATTTCTCCTCCGAATATTTTGTCTGTTAACAGATACTGCGGAATGGCCTTCAGATTGTGTTTCAGAGCTTAAAACATCCTAAACTTTATTGACAAATTGAAAGATATCTAGAGCAGGGACATTATCCAACGTTCTTTCATGTAACAAGTTTGTAGTGGTTGGCCTATTTGAGAATGGAGATTTCATTTACATTGTCACGGCTTTCTCATACCATATCATTTGAGCTTATGGCGTACCAACTCAATGCCTATTAATTGACTAAAACGTTAATAAAAACAATTTGCAGGGTACAAAATTGTCCGTGTTTATAACACTTGCAAAGTCTTAAACTGCTATTTATTTCATCAATTGGTAATGATTTTGCACATGTGCAAAAAGTGTGCAAATTCTCATCTGAAGACGATTAGGTTCCTGAACGATGGTGCAGACATTTAACTGATCGTTAAGGCTATCGCGTTTCTTGATCCGCCTCCATTTTGTTATCTTGGCCGTAATGAACTTGTTAAGGTACACATCAAATCGCAGCAATATCTTAATAAATATGGCAGTGTTAATGGCACATAATTCGAAGCATCGCTGGATCATCGTTGACCCGGAAATAAGTCGGCAAATCCACACAGCGTTTGCCAGCCTGCTGATTGGCAGCAAAATTATTGCAGCGCCAGTTGCAGTTGACAGACTGGATCAGTCTATTAGGAAAGACTCAGACCATCACTTACCAAGAATGGCGAACGTGTCCGGTATATGTCTACAGACTAGTGGGTTCGAACCTAAGTGGAAAACCTAGACTTGCTTAGTTTAGTGATACACCTATACCATTACAGCAGCTTGGCTGGGCAAATGGATTTTTCTGGATCTATGTTTACACACACTGGAATACAATCTGGTGTAAATGAGATCCATTACCATTTTATCCGACTCCCGAGTACAGAGGAAGTTGGAATTACACTTAATCGGCCATCAGACTTGCTCAGGTCGTGTTTTGTTAGTATCATTCGTGAAACATATCCGAAGCTTACCGCTACATTAAACTCCCAATACCCACGCCACAATAAGCACCAGTCCTCCTTGTGACTTCTGTGACGTCTTCACAACACCTTCTGTGACTTATTGACAAAGGGACGTGATTTTACCAAACTCTTCACAGCGTCACCAGTAGCTTCTCTGGTACCTTCTGGTTGTACGGCGCGGCACCTCTTTGAAGATTTTGGGGAGTCAAGATGGAAGTGCAGAATTTGGTTCAGGTAATATGACGTCGTGTACCTGCTAGATTGTATTCATTGCCGAAGCATATTTAGCCACAGTCCCGGATATTAGTATTCCTTATCTACAACTTGGAGGTTACACTTTCAGAACAGGTAATACTTAATGGCCCACATTTCTGTAGCAAACACAATAGACCACGTCTATAGCAAAGACGCTTACTAGGGAGCTGACCCGGATGCCATAACAGACTGTATGTATGTATGTAATGTACATGTATGTATGTATGTATGTGTGTAATGTGTGTGTATGTGTGTAGCCGTGGCGAGAAACG
>NW_025765705.1:0-119969 GCF_003918875.1 Haliotis rubra | reverse complement strand
GACTGCATCTGCAAAATACTAGGCGAGCTGCCGGAGGGTCTACTCTCCCTAGCCCTGCAGTGCAGGACCCGTGAGAACCTATTCTCGCCCAAGGTCTGGAAGCAGCAACTCGACTTCTCTATCGTTCTTTCTTTCTTTATGATATGGGCGAGCGGCAGATTTTGCCGAAGCGCAGTACAGAAACGGTTCCCGCACCAACCGTAGGCGTTCCTATTCCACCGGGCGTCCCGAATCGTTTCTCGTATCTTGTAGCCGTAGACTGGAATCGTTTCCCCAGTCGGGGATCGAGTAGCAACAACAGCCGGTTCTTCCCTTTGTATCTCGCTACAGCAAACTTTTTTGCAATACAAGTAGACTCCTTCTGGGACGCTCAGCGGCTTCTAGGTGTTCGCTGCACGGAGGGGTGTGCTACTTCCATATCCTTGGGTCCGCCATAGTTGGGCAATGGGTATGCCAAATATTGCCCCGTCCCTGTGGTACCTTCTGCTTTCCCCCGATAGCTGCCGGAAGATGCAAGACTCTTTCTCCTTGCACGGACAACGGTCCACCAATTTGCTGGCGAGGAGTGCGTATCGTATGCTCCAGAAAAAGCAGGCGTTGTCGTACAGGTTCTCTATATTCGCGAAACAGCTGTCGGCCACAATCTCTTCTGGAACCTCGAGTGGCAGTCGCTCCTGGGGTGTGTAGTCTATCGCTTTTCCCAGAGAACGATTTTGCTGTCGACGCAGTGGTCGATGGCCCCGCACTTGCATGTAGAGTAGTCGGGTCCGAAAAGAGCAGGCAGTTCCGATAGAGTGGCAAGGCAGTCGGTGCATCGGTTGTGTCTGTCCTTGGGGCCCGGATGGCAGTCGTCGGTGAGAATGATTCGGAGTTTGCCCGCCGAGGGTCGAAATTGGTTGGGTGGGAAGATGTAGACGAAATCGACTATTTTGCCGGCTTCTACTAGTGGGCGAAAGCACAGCAAGTAGAGTTCGAGAAACTGGCGTGGGATCTGGTAGCGTTCGTAGAAGGTGTGTCCCGATTGCTCCAGGATTTGTTTCTCTCGGTCGGAAAGCAACATGGGGCGACACTTCTGCAGCAGGGCCTCGAAGTCTTTGGATATGTCGGGAGTTGCCGTCGTCTGGGGCTTGTCTATACCACCTCGGATTCGCGTGTATCGAGCTTGCGATAAGTGGTACTTTCTCTTCGCTTCCCAAAGGGACAAACGACCCGATCGGATCTTGGTATAGGCTTCGCGCGAGAGCTTGGTTCCTGGCATAGTTCTATATCCATGCACCCACATAGCTCTAATTGGGAGTGCACTGCATTGGGGAGCAGCTGAAAGTGGTCTTGTCGAAGGGTTTGGGCAAACACTCATTTTTTACTAGGCTGGTAGCAGAATTAGCCCGTATGTAAGCTTCTGAGCAAGGTGTACCTATACGTCTTTTTCTCACCATTCCCTATACTACTATATGTATACACAACACATAGTGAGTGTATTAAGTGAGTCTAAACTTTTGATTGGTAGTATATTTAGTGCTGTCATTTTATCACCATGACTTATGCTTATTGTGTGTACAGATATTTTCCAGTAGGTGCCATTTGGTGCGGAACTGGGGTTAATGTGTTCCGTTTCCTGTGCTAGGAAAATGAGCCAGACAATTTGGTCAGAAATTGTGTTTTGTTGTAGTTTAAAGGCCAGACCGTACCCATGTGTACTTGGAATGGCTGCTGATAGGCTGGATAATTAAAAAAAGATATAAGGTTACTATAGAAGTCTATGGGAAAACATCTGGTGTTGTGTAACCTCTAATGTACATGCTCGCAGGGCCCTGATGTGGCTACAGGCATTTTCCCTAATGATCATAATATTTCATTTATAATGACCCAGCGAGAACGTGTCCACTGAATCCCGCTGGGTTTTATCTTGGTGGTATAGTGAATGTACTTGTCAACACTCGAACGAAGACTTTCCTACACATGTAGAAATGAGATAATATTGTTACTCAAACGCAACCAAATCAAGACCTAGACTAAAATACAAACATGCACAGAATGAAAGGAAATGTATCCAGTACACAAACACACGTCACACACGAAAAGTGACTGACTGACTGAGTGAGTTTAGTTTTACACCGCGCTCGGCAATATTCCAGCTATAAAGCGGCGGTCTGTAAATAATGGAGTCTGGATCAGACAATCCAGTGATCAACAGCATGAGCATCGATCTACGCAGTTGGGATACGATGACATGTATTAACCAAGCCAGCGAGCCTGACCACCCATCCCGTCATTTGCTTGTTACCACAAACATGGGTTACTGAAGATCACTTCTAACCCGGGTCTTCACAGGTCTATGCACGAAAGAGTGTATGACTGATGGTGAATAGTGTGACGCGATGTTTTATAAACTGAACTTAAAGTTAACATCAGTGATTGGTCACAAATGAAGCAGTGGAATATTGTTGTTTTATTCCGGTTGTTTGTGGCTTGCCTGATATATTCCCTTGAAGAAATAAATAATCCAATGTTGTACAAACACACCGATATATGCACTGGAATGGGAACAGGTATTTGTGAGGGAGGGTCTGGTCTGCTTCACTCGGATGATGATAATAACAACATGTTTCTTGGGTGCTACTTGGACATGGACCAAGTCTCAGACCTGACATGATGATAATCACATGCTTCTTGGAGGTGACATGGAAATGGCCCTAGTCTCAGATTTGACAGCGTTGACATAAACTGCAGGGGAATGAACGGAAGCTGTTGATGTTGTCAGCCTGAAAATGATGGAAACGTACTTTCTATATTCATTACAAATTGCTTCCAAAAAAGACAATTGTACGCGTCCGACGATATCATGAGCATGTGTCAATGAATACCGATCAAACAGTGATGATGGCAGGCGGACATATGAGGGTAACCTCGCCCACCAGCGATACCTGTACCTAATACCGATCAAACAGTGATGATGGCAGGCGGACATATGAGGGTAACCCCGCCAACCAGCGATACCTGTACCCAATACCTGCAAGGCTGACATAAGTGAAAGTACTGAACGGTAACGGCCTTCAGTTTTGTCCTTTACAGTTCCATTGAACAATTATGAAACCTTTACAGACGCACTATTGAAATTGTTCCTGCAGCAAGTGGTCCTTCATTTTACTTCGTGTAACATACATAAATGTTGTCTGTTTCTTCAAAATACCATTGATTTTCAAACTACCCTGTCCATTGTGTAATGAGTGTTACTTCGTCATTACATATTCTAACAGTTGCTACCACAACTAGCCTACCTCAACAGGAATCATTTTATGTCAGACAAGGGTGTATATGTTACGTGACATTCCATATTTGAGATCGAGTAAATTAGTTTTCAGTTTTTGTCCTGTCAATCCTGTGAAGTAGATGTTAAAACATGTGGTAAAACAGCACACAATTCAGAAATACGTATGCCAGAGATACACTTTACCCACCAAAACCATCATTAGATGACTAATGTCACCACAATCAGAGACGATAATAATTGCTACTTGTTTAATTGAAACAGGTAATAAAAGGATTTACAAAACTCCAGTCTCATGGATCTTTCGGTAATTTCGAGATTTTGCTGCAGTCAGTGAAATATAAACGCTACTGATATGTTCGTGGTGGAACTACCTGTATCAAACAATATTTGTATATGTTTGTAATCAAGGCTCTTGCAAACGTGAAGACAGGCGGTGCCCACCAGTCCGATATTCAATAGGTTCAGGTCATATATAGTAATACCATTGCAGAGTACCCTAATCGCCAAACGCAGATCTTGATTTGTCTTTCTGAGAAATATAACTAAGCTCTGTTGAATGACTTACAGGCGAGATATGTGTACTTGACAGTTGGCAATAGGTCAGTCTGGTTTGATCCTACAATACAGGTGTGTAGAGGGTCGTCAACACCTTCAACTGGTCGAGGCAGCTGTAGGTGTTTCTCATTTCCCCGAAGTATAAATATTAAGTGAGTGAGTTGGGTTTTACGCCACTTTCAGCAATATCCAGCAATAAATACCACGGCGGGGACACCAGGAATGGGCGTCACACAAGGTACATATGTGGGAATTCACACAAGGTACATATGTGGGAAACGAACCCGGGCCTTGGCGTGACGAGTAAACGAGTTAATCACTGTACCACCCCACCGCCCCTCAAATGAAAGCTTTAAGGGAATGGTTGTACACATAAAAATGAGTAACACTTATGACACAATGGACTGTGAATCAACTGTTTGTGACATCATGTGTGAAAAGAATATTCTATATAAAAACTAACATGTACTCTCATAGCAACTCCACCATTTTGGTGTTCCACTGTTTCAGTTTCTTGCCAGTGTATTCTCCACATTCCCTCTACAGACATTGAGGACACGACAGAGGATATACAGATATATACGGCATCTATACAATTTGGATACGATGACATGTGTCAACAAGTTTGCGAGCCTGACAATACGGTACCGTTAGTCACCTCTTACGACATGAATTGCTGACAGGAGCTCTTTCAGTTTGTTGTAACACCCTGGCTGAACAAAGTTACCAAATCCAGGCACGTAGCAGGAAGTTTTTTGGTTTAAGCCCGATAGGTTACAAAGCTATATGTTTAGATAGTATTGAGGGCCTGTTCAACCTTTTTACCAACAATCACGTGGAAGCCGGGTTTATTTTAATGGTAGCTACTCCCTTCAAATCGTCCTTAATCTCTATAGAAACCATTTCAATACATAGGGCAAAAAAAGAATGAATGTTCCCGAATATTTCACTGCGCTGTTATCAACATTCAAAGTTTGTGGAGAAAGATATTGTCACGAAGTTTGTGATCACAATGGACAGGCTGGTTTGTAAACGAATAATAAATTATCATTAAATTTTCCTGTCGATGATATCATGCAAGCAGATTTCCTCAAGAGAGCACTTTGTATTAGTCATATCTGTCGTGGTGGGGCAGGTAGCTACATAACGTGCACAGCGCAGTACATTCGGCCACTACTACCGAGAGCAATAGACACTGACGAGCGAAAGTCCATTATGGTATAAGCTTCAAACTATCAGACCACATCACTTAATGGAGAATGTCCACATCACACGATGAATGGCTGTAATAACATATCTGTGTGCAAAGTTCGCCATGTCGTGAATAGGGCCAAAAGCTCAACACATTGATACAACACACACGTCCCTGTCGTGATACAACACACATGTCCCTGTCATGATACAACAAACGTCCATGTCGTGATACAACACACACGTCCCTGTCATGATACATCACACATGTCCCTGTCGTTATACAACACACACGTCCCTGTCATGATACAACACACGTCCATGTCATGATACAACACACACGTCCCTGTCGTGATACAACACACACGTCCCTGTCGTTATACAACTCACACGTCCATGTCGTGATACAACACACACGTCCCTGTCGTGGTACAACACACATGTCCCTGTCATGATACAACACACACGTCCCTGTCATGATACAACACACGCCCCTGTCGTGATACAACACACATGTCCCTGTCGTGATACAACAAACGCCCATGTCGTGATACAAAGCACACATTCCTGTCGTGATACAACACACACGTCCCTGTCGTTATACAACACACATGTCCCTGTCATGATACAACACACGTCCCTGTCGTGATACAGCACACACGTCCCTGTCGTTATACAACTCACACGTCCCTGTCGTGATACAACACACACGTCCCTGTCGTGATACAACACACATGTCCCTGTCGTTATACAACACACACGTCCCTGTCATGATACAACACACGCCCCTGTCGTGATACAACACACATGTCCCTGTCGTGATACAACAAACGTCCATGTCGTGATACACAGCACACATTCCTATCGTGATACAACACACACGCCCCTGTCGTGATACAACACACATGGCCCTGCCGTGATACAACAAACGTCCATGTCGTGATACAACACACACGTCCCTGTCGTGATACAACACACATGTCCCTGTCGTTATACAACTCACACGTCCCTGTCGTGACATAACACACACGTCCCTGTCGTTATACAACACACATGTCCCTGTCGTTATACAACACACACGTCCCTGTCATGATACAACACACGTCCATGTCATGATACAACACACACGCCCCTGTCGTGATACAACACACACGTCCCTGTCGTTATACAACTCACACGTCCATGTCGTGATACAACACACACGTCCCTGTCATGATACAACACACACGTCCCTGTCATGGTACAACACACACGTCCATGTCGTGATACAACACACACGTCCCTGTCGTGATACAACACACATGTCCCTGTCGTTATACAACACACACGTCCCTGTCATGATACAACACACGCCCCTGTCGTGATACAACACACACGTCCCTGTCGTGATACAACAAACGTCCATGTCGTGATACAACACACACATTCCTATCGTGATACAACACACACGTCCCTGTCGTTATACAACACACATGTCCCTGTCGTGATACAACACACACGCCCCTGTCGTGATACAACACACACGTCCCTGTCATGATACAACACACACGTCCCTGTCATGATACAACACACACGTCCATGTCATGATACAACACACACGTCCCTGTCGTTATACAACACACCAGTCCCTGTCGTTATACAACACACACGTCCCTGTCATGATACAACACACACGTCCCTGTCGTGATACAACACACACGTCCCTGTCGTTATACAACACACCAGTCCCTGTCGTTATACAACACACGTCCCTGTCATGATACAACACACACATCCCTGTCATGATACAACACACACGTCCCTGTCGTGATACAACACACACGTCCCTGTCGTTATACAACACACATGTCCCTGTCGTTATACAACACACCAGTCCCTGTCGTTATACAACACACCAGTCCCTGTCGTTATACAACACACATCCCTGTCATGATACAACACACACGTCCCTGTCATTATACAACACACCAGTCCCTGTCGTGATACAACACATGCGTCCCTGTCGAGAGATTTACATTTTAACCCAGTTTAAATGATTCGCTGGAAAATAAATTCAAGTCAACTTTCAGAAATGAAGCTTTACTAGACGTGAATCTATTCTGGAATGTCAAACCTGAGCCTCAATTTCAGGAAAATGAAAATGAACAGGACATGGCTTGTTCCTGAATACATGTAATGGTTGGTTTGTTGTTTAACGCCGCACTAAGCAATATCCCAGCTATATGCCTGGACCAGACAATCCACTGATCAACAGCATGAGCATCTATACAATTGGGATACGATGACATGTGTCAACAAGTTTGCGAGCCTGACAATACGGTACCGTTAGTCACCTCTTACGACATGAATTGCTGACAGGGGCTCTTTCAGTTTGTTGTAACACCCTGGCTGAACAAAGTTACCAAATCCAGGCACGTAGCAGGAAGTTGTTTGGTTTAAGCCCGATAGGTAACAAAGCTATATGTTTAGATAGTATTGAGGGCCTGTTCAACCTTTTTACCAACAATCACGTGGAAGCCGGGCTTATTTTAATGGTAGCTACTCCCTTCAAATCGTCCTTAATCTCTATAGAAACCATTTCAATACATAGGACAAAAAAAGAATGAATGTTCCCGAATATTTCACTGCGCTGTTATCAACATTCAAAGTTTGTGGAGAAAGATATTGTCACGAAGTTTGTGATCACAATGGACAGGCTGGTTTGTAAACGAATAATAAATTATCATTAAATTTTCCTGTCGATAATATCATGCAAGCAGATTTCCTCAAGAGAGCACTTTGTATTAGTCATATCTGTCGTGGTGGGGCGGGTAGCTACATAACGTGCACAGCGCAGTACATTAGGCCACTACTACCGAGAGCAATAGACACTGACGAGCGAAAGTCCATTATGATATAAGCTTCAAACTATCAGACCACATCACTTAATGGAGAATGTCCACATCACACGATGAATGGCTGTAATAACATATCTGTGTGCAAAGTTCGCCATGTCGTGAATCTGTCGACTTCCCGTACACAACATTGGGCATACCGTTCACGACGTCGTCTCCAGACTCTATGGATGCCGTCAGCGAATCTGAGGGTAAACCTGGATTCATCGCTAAAGACGACTCGATTCCAGTCTCTCTGGGACCAACGGAGGTGCCGTTGGGCCCACAGCAGACGTTGACGTTGATGAAACGGCGTCAATATTGGCCCACGATATTGACGTCAAGAATGGAGATTGGCAGCCCGCATCCGATTTCGAATGGTCTGTGAGGACAGTCGACCTCTAAAGGCTCATTCTCCACTAAACGTGCATATAGGTGGGTGTGGGTGCTGAGAAAAAAAAGTGTCTCACAGATTACCATTTGTGTAAGCAAGCTGCAGAATAACGTCAGGGGAACATGTTTCTGAAGTGGCTGGACTGTGCGATGCTTGTGCTGGTTTTTATGGTGGTCAACATTCATATACCCCTTTTTGTGTATGGACAGATACGTTACTACATCACTTGTTAGTTGAAAGAACTATATACAAAACAACATGCACATATCAGATATTTATGTATTTTATTGAATTGTTGATACGTCTTGTAGTACAAAACACATGTCCAGTGGGTACATGTTGCACTTTGAAGTATGCTAAACAGTGTTTGGGTGAAAAGAACAAACAACTTCCTCTATTTATTCAATGATTACAAATATAATATTTTCTTCATAAAAAAGGGAACTGAACCAAGAATGTACATATTCGCAGATGAGGCATCTGTCTGTGCACAACATGGTCAAAGAACAGAAAGATGAAAATATATTAACTCATTGAATATTACATGCCTATTATATCATGGGCAATCCGTCCGTCACATAGTGGATTCCAGTTCAGACAGTTGTCACAGTAACAAGATGTCTCCCGAACATAGATAACCCTGTCTCCAGAAGACTGTACATCATCTTCATAGTTCTAGGCACCGTCTTAGATTTCAGTGCGGCAAAATAGGCTGCTGCACCAACATACTCATCCTGGGAGTAGAAAATATACCGGATTGCTTTCTTATTTTCACATTCCCATTTGTATTGATTACGGGCATCCTGAATTGTACCTTTGCCTTGTTTGATAGCATGTGCTGCCATACGTTTAGATGTCCCCTATATCCCATCGCACGGACCTTTACCATGTCCACATCTGGCTCGGATGTTGTCAAAGTAATCTGTGTGGTTTGCAATGATGTTGAACATAAACCTGTTTCTGTTTTGGAAAGATGGACTATCAGTTCAGTAATGGATATCCGTGAGCTTTGGATAGAATTTTTTCAATTGAGGTATCAGCTTCTGCACGATAATCTCAGCATTAGCATTATGATAGCTTATATCTGACACATAGACCAATTTTTATAAATTAGGTCTTCGGTGTCACGCCTGATGCCATATAGCTGGAATATTGCTGAGTACGGCGTAAACCTAAACTCGATAAACTGTGTCACTCCTGAAATAAAAAAACTGGGTGTAATGAAGCTGCTGTAGCATTCCAGTATGCGGACTGAATTGCATCCATGGTCTGGCATATAAAGTCCGCAAAGTCCATCTGTGTTAGGGAATGTCCTTGGGGCAAATTCATTTTCAGATCATGGAGCGCTTTGTATTGTGCAGCTACTCTTACTAAGAAGAGGTGGTACTGATGGGTTTGATACTCTTAACTGAAATGCTGCAGTACTGTAGTAGCTGTAGTGTCTGGTTCAGTTACGTTTGTCAGCATCTGATTTCTTTTTGCGTTCGCAATAGGCTTTTTTAATATCGACTCCTGTTTTGGCCATGACTGTCTGAACTTGGAAGTAAAACCACATTTAGACTTTAGGATTCGTTGATGGTTATCTAAAACTAGAATTTCATGCTTTACCATCTTGTAAAGTTCGTAAAATCTGATAGAATGTACAGTTGAAAATGTGCAACGGATACGTTACCAAATGCAACAGATACGTTACTATGAAAGACTTCAGTAAATCATCAATGCATGTTTAAACAGTAAGCTAATTAGAATCGCAATTTATAAATAAACTTTGCATTAAATAGTTAACATAACAAAAACCCAATATAGCATGTTTTTACAACGTTTAGACTGGTGATGATCCGAGACTGCATGGATAATAAATTCATACCTTTCAGATAGGTGACGTTCTTTCTCATGCGTCCTTCCTAGGAACCAGAAATGCTTCTGTGATAAAAACATCGTTAATTATCACGTAAAACGTGTGAGTTTTTAACGCGGAAAATTCAAATTTTGACACGGTGGTAACGTATTGGTAACGTATCTGTTCATAACGTATCTGTTGGACATAACATGTATTTAGATGTGTTGGACAAACAGTTAAAGCCAGAAAAGGGCCATAACCCCCAGACTACTCACCAAACTCCATGCACGATGGTCATGTATGAGAGTCGATGAATGTAAGACGATTTATTCCAAAATGGGAAGCAACATGTGTAACGTATCTGTTGATATTTTCGCGTACTTGTTACAGTTGAGAGTACTCTCTCAAAAAAAATAATATTGTGAAAGCATGCGTCTTTCAACTGTTTGTTAAATATTGTTTTATGTTCATTTGCCGTTGAGATGACATTATAATTATTGTTATATACCTTCAATTTTGGTTTCATAATGCAACATGATTTTAGGTAACGTATCTGTCAGTTATTTTGGCGACACCTACCTCTGAGCCTGGCTTGAAAAACACTGACATACTTAGGTATTGGAATCGTACTAAATATATTCTTATGTTATCGAGACAACATTAAAACCTAATATTTAGAAAATTTGTTCACTGTTTCGAATATGACATGTATAAATGTAACTGCTCTGTTGGTTGGCGACATGCATATTTATGTAAAACTGGCACATTTAAGAGCCTGAAAGTAAATAAAATCCGTTTCTATAACTTCTGTTCACTGAAACCCAATAAGGTGGTCCAAAGCATGTCCAAGCATTATTCAGAAATATTTTAAGGTGTGATCACAATAATTATTCATGCATATTGAAGTGTGCCACAAGTACAATTATTTGGCTAAGTTACACCTTTGTAAAGCAAATACTTCCCACTCAAATAATGGCTAATATAGGCAGAAATGACATGTACGTTACTGTCCAAAAGGCAATTTACACTTTTTTTTAAGGTCATCATTTTTTAAGCACAACCACAGTATAGTTTACATGAGCATAGGAAACGACAGAGTAACTTAATGCTTCATGATTTGGGGACAATATATTTCCTTATTCCTCAACACAATTTTTTCATGACGAGGAATGAATCACTCTAAGAATGTCCAAAGTTTCATGGAAATGTACGTTACTGAGACTTCATCTCATCAAGGTAGACAACTACTGAAGATATGAAAACGTTTGATTGATTTAAATTGAAGAATAATATGTTTTCAAAAGAATTAAATATTCATTAAAGAAATAACAAAACCTTTCAGTGCTGTTAAGAAGGTGTCTAAATGCACTAATCAACCCGTAATTTTAATAATGAAATGTACGTTACTCCCTTGAGTTTTTAGAGGTCTGACAAGAGAATGGTTTACTATACAAAGGGATGTTTATGGATATAAGACAAAAAAATGAAGTGAGTTGCTCATTGTTCCTACTTGAAATAAGCATACTGCTTCATATAAATGCATAGTTTGAAGATACGTTACCGAAATGTACGTTACCAAAGGATACGAAACTAATATCTACAATGCATACAGCTTTACACAAAGCTGACCATGTGCTTCCTGTCGTCTGCTTGACCTTGGTTACACTGATTGCAAGACAAACTATTTGAAATTCAACGCTGAAAGACCTAAAATCGTCAATGAAACTGAGGTAAGTTTGAATGACTATGCTTAGTAAAGTTCATAAAGCTCATCTACAAGGTTATTTGCGATTTATTCGTGTGAAAATGTCTTAGTTTCATGTCTAAGCTGAATTTAACTTCATATGTTCACAAAGGAAACTTTTTTCATGGTGATTGTAATGTGAAATGTACGTTACCAATGGTAACGTACATTTCAGGAAACGAGATATATTAATTTTTGACCACACTCAATCAGGATTATATATCTAGATTTTTGTAAAATACATTTTATTGTTCATCTAAGATTCTAGAGCTAAGAAAGTATGATTTTAGCCACGGAAAACTGCACAGTTAGACAACGTATTATGCTTACTGATATTCAAGTTTTCCGAAACATCTCTATGTTTGATCACCTTAGTTCGACCGAAAATATCTCTTCAAAATAGATGAAGTGAATAGCGATATTTGATGTAGAATTACAACATAAAGACGTATATATCACACAAAGTTGATCAAAACATTATATCCAATCAAACAAACATTCAATTATGGGGAAAACACGTGCTGAAATACAAAAAGCATATAGGGAACGAAAGAAATTGAAGGATGGCGAGGCATATCTTGAGAAAGAACGACAGAGACGGCGTCAAAATTATGTTCCGTCGTCTCAACTAAATCGCAACGAGTTGTTGAAAAGAAACCTAAAGAATCTTGATAATTTGAAGAGACACAGGTCTCAAAAGAAAGCATTGCTTGCGGCTGCAATTGAAAATGAACCTGAACAAGAAACGAGTGGCTACGAGAGTCAGGGTGCAGCTTCAGATCAACAGTTGGTGGTTCGGTTGCCCTTACCAAATGCCAGAAGATTGGGACCTAGACGTAGAACAAACAAAGCTTTAGCAAAGGCCTACAGAACCATTGCAGACCTCAAAGATAGACAGCATGAATTATCGAAGAAATACCACTCACTGAAAATAAAAATAGAAAGACATGATGTAAAAATGGCGGCTGGTTCAACAAGTACGCCGAAAAGCAAAACTGAGGCAATGCTGAAGCAAGCCAAGTTCAACACAATTGAACAGAGAAAAATCAGGAAAAGTTGCTTCTTAGTAATGCTCTTATTTCAGAAATTACTCATTCTAAGGACGAAATGAAAACCTCAAAGCGTCCTCTTCTGCATCGCATTGTCTCAGGGAAAATCATCAAGAAGTATCGATGTTTGAACCAGCTGAGTTCCCAGACTGGATTATGTCGCCACAAGTTATCAAACGTTAGGAATAAATGCATTGTGCTGACAAAAGGAAAAAGGACAAGGACTCTACAGATATACGAATCTAGTGTCCTGGCTTTCCTTGAACGTGATGACAACAGTAGAGTACAACCTGGAAACTACACATGTTCTGACACTGTCATATCATAAGGTACACTTTGGAGTATCAATTGCTCATTACCAACAAAACATTTTATAACTATCCCAATGCGACACCATTATCTGTTAAATGCACGTTTAGTGGAGAATGAACCTAAACATCTCAGCCCTGGTTCGTGTAGCCGGCAGATATCTGTCACGTAGGTGACGTAGGACGATTTGACGGTCTTCTACTCGTGACGTCACACGTGGACGACCCGACCTTGGGCGATCAGAAGTGGTGCCAGTTTGTTGTAGACGACCTCGCAAGACATACACAGTGCGACGGCTGCATCCCATTGCTCTTGCGACGTCAATAACTGATCTTTCCGCTTGCAACATGCCAACGGCACGTTCACCTTGCACATTTGACAATCGTGGCATTTCAAGTACCGTAAGAACTGTGGTTTAAAAGTGTTCTTTCAATTCTTGAGGCCAATGCAAACACGTGCATATGAAGAAAACTTCGATGCGAAGATCACGTGATCGACTGCACGTGTAAAACCTGATTTGGCACTAACGTCATTTGCACGACGAATGGATGGGTTTGAGTGGGTTTTGCTAACATTTTTCTAGAGTCGAAAGATAGGGATCCCATTTGGGATACATAGATGTATCATCAGAGAAAAATTATTCATTATTTTTCAAATAACATTTTGTGAAGTTTCTTTTTTGACTTAGTATATATTACAGCAACTCCTTGTTCGAGTAATGCGGGGATATATTGTTAGGGAATATCACTAGCAGGCAAGTATACCGTACAGAGATATTGAGGGACACTGATACCCTCCGCACCATCGAGTCAGGTGCTTCTTACGCCTTCACCGGGTCAGATATTATTATCTGTAGGTTGTGCATACGCGTTAAAGATGAATACGATCCACGCACATGGGATATTTGAATTCATACTATCACTGCCGATTCAATGGTGGCGCTCTGCATTGACAATTTCGAATGGGAGCGCAGACGTCAACTGAATTGTTACCAACAGTCCAAGCATTACAGTTGAGCCAAATCTAGCCACAACATGGTAAACAACTAACATAATACCTTGACTGATACCAGCTTTTCCTGCTACCAATATAGTATGATTTTAAATTAGTGTGGACGGGAAATGTGACTGCAACGAAGCATGTATGCAGATAGCATTTGGCAATAGTACTGCAGACCTTGTGTGACGCATACAATTTCCCCATGTAAAGGCAGTTAAGCTGCCACAGAAGGAAATGCACTTTCAAATGCCGAAAAGTGTCCTTGCCTCGTGGAAATAAAATTGAATTTACAATTTAAAAAAAATTGAAATACGTATAATGCTGCACGACTTTCTAAAATCTTTAGCAAGGGAAACCATGTAAGCTAGTTCTTTCGGAATGAAATGGTCCGATACAACACACAACGCATGGCTATAAACTAAAGTGATAATAATACAGAAGGCTGGGGAGTCTCCGGAAAGTTCGTGGCGGGTTCGACTAGGCAGCGTTTCCTTGGAGAAGTCCCATTCGCTGTCTGGGGTGGGTGTGGAGGGGGCAAGGGCCCCGAGCTGATGATGAACCTTACCAGCCTGATCACCCGAACCCTCTCTGCTGCAGGTTTTATCTTAATCTGTAACAAATAACTGATCACAACTTAGTGTCAGGCTAGCATGACACTTCAATAGAAATGTTTGTTTTGCATGTGTTGAAATAGAGTGATAAAGTGAATGAGTTAAGTTTTTCCCCTATTCATCACATCAGGGTACACCAGAAATAGGCTTCACAGTCTGTACCCTGTGGGGAGTCACACCCAGGTCTTGAGCGGGAAACAATGTCGAAAATGGCGAGCTTGACGAGCGAACGCTTTAACCATTAGGCTACCCCACCGCCCCGGAGTCATAAAGGAATAGGCGAAGAGGTAATGTGTTTTCATCATGAACCTTACTTACACTATGTACATTCAACATGTGTAAGTATAAGTAATCTAAGTGATCTATACATTGCCTGTCTCTCGCTTCAGTATCACACTGTTATACTGTACTCTGGTACTGATCTTCTGCATGTGATTACAAATATACCTTGCTTGGGACGTTTCCACTACAATAACATATTCGTCACATTGGGTACCTTCAACAGAACTGTGTGTGCAGCTACGAGAACAAATGCCGCCACCCTGAATAAGACTTAACAAGACTTATGTCCAGAATTTCTATTATATTGTTTTTCATACCATTTCTACAGTTGCACATGGGCTCCAACATGCAGGGTAGACTTCAGGTCAAGTTTGGTTATACGGAGCATGTAACAGTGACAATACAAAATAAATCAGTCGTTTAACAGATTGTGACATGAAGACCAGAATTTGTAAAAAGAGTCGATTCAGAGCTTAACATTGCTGCATATTTGGTTAAATTGTAATATTGAGTAATCTTTTTCAACATGAACTGAAATGTTAGCATATTTCCGGAAGTTATACGATTAAAAATAGTAGTTTTGAAAAGGATGAGGATCACATTAATTGGGTCGTTATGTTTACGACGGAATCCAAGAAGAATTTGTTGTCGTTTGTAAATATTTGTAAAATTCAAGTGTCCAGAAATGTATCAATACATGAAACGGGATTAGTTTCATTACAGCACGAAGGTCCCTTGATTTCAATTACGAGATTCCGACATAGTATCTGAGAAACCCGACAACGCCATAACACATAGCATTGCATTGAGTACAATCACCATTGAGATACAAACACCAAATTAATGTTCAACACGACAAACATGGACATTACTCATGTTAGCCCATATGAAAGTACGTCAATGTTGGAGGAACTCACGTATCCCTTCTCTCGTGTATTAAAGTGTAAATAAATGTACAGATCTTACAGATCGTGAGCACTTGCTTGAAAACATCTTTACAAAGAGAGAGTGGTTATGAATATTTCCGGAAAGAGAAAGAGAAACATAGTACCGACCGGAAAGATGTGATATTTAGTTGAATACTCGTCCTTCAGCTTTTTACAATGTACTTAGTTTTGTTCACATTTGAACAGAGGAGTTTCCACGCGATTAGAAATTAAAGTTTCGTTTTTATTAGTTTCTACACCTAAATGCACTAGAGAGTCATACAATTTCTGGGAAAGTATTCACTTGATTGTCCGGTAAACTTACAGGCTGCAGTCCCACGATGACTACTGGGCGGTGACGGACCAGTAGTACTTTTGATGTGAATTGTGTGAATAGCGGGTGTTACAGGTGGGGCAGGACATGCTTACACGCTTCACGAACACCTGGTGTCCTCACTGACTTTCAATGATCCATCCATGTAATTTCCCTGGTTAATCGAGGCTGGTTATGTCATTACATGGACACTTTATCATATTGAATAAAACAAAAACAATGAACTTCAAAACATATCATGGTTTTCCAGAAACTTGACTACCCTCTCGTCCCGTGGACAAGATATATATTAAAACCTAATTTAGAGAGAAATTGATCAGTTACACCACTCGGCTGCTCTTCCGATGAGGTTGCCGACAAGTACCTATTTCCCCTACCGATACGGTATTTGATGAGAACATGGATCCCTCAGTGTCAGTGGTTAACCTAAGACAAACCCCAAACACCTGTGCACACTGCATATTTGCAAGTGAACTGTCACTGTCGACTAAACATTCTGTGTGAGAAAAGATCAATAAAGGTATTAGCAGGAGTCCTTTCGATTGAGTTAAAATGCGTAAAAATCTAACAATAGTTAGACTGTGAGTTACACATCACAACCATTCTGTTCACTTGTCACGCGCCAACGACCCATGTCAAGGTTGTAAAGACACAAACACTGAGTCAGTAAAGTAGAGAATTGTGGACAACCAGCATGTAGCATTCATATATATATTTATGAGTGCGTGCGTGCGTGTGCGTGTGTGCGTGCGCGTATGTGCGTGTGTGCGTGTGCGTGTGTGTGTGTCAATTGCCTTGTATGTTGTATATATGGCGAGTTGAGACAGGCTACGATGTGTAATATTCAACATGAAAAAGCCGGAAACAAATCTTGATTTGTTATCACAGGCGATATATCCTCAAACAGGCTGTCATCACTGCTGTAAAATTGTACCTTGACTCACTTCGAAAGTAATCCTCGAAAAAACCATCTCACGAATTTAAAATGCATGTTGTTATTTCAGAAAAATAACCGAAAGTAAAAGCAATTGAATATTTTTTGTGCTTCATCTGGCAAAGGCTTCAATTTCTGTTTGTGGTCGAAATAAATCTGTGCCCAGAATTGCGTTCCATACTCAGTAATTTCAAATGTTTCACTTTATCGCATTGGCCAGAAGGTCACACACTATTAGGCTGCAAGGGCAGATAATATATTCGGGAGAAAGCTAACATGGATTTGTTATACTTTGAAGTTTATTATTGTCTTGGACAGATATTTTTTTTCTGTAAGAAACACGTAATGGTATTAATCTATTTTGTGAACGGCATACACTTATATCTACATAACCAAGCGTCAGCTCAATGGCACACGCGTCTGAGCAGGTGAACAGTTGTACATGTATACAAACAGTTCACACACACACACACACACACACACACACACACACACACACACACACACACACACACACACACACACACACCAAAAAAAAAACAACACACACACACACTTTTCACAGGAATTCCAAAAGTTATGACAATCGATATAGTCTTTCATGTGGATTTCACAGTGCACAGATCATTACTGATTGGCTTGAACTGTCACAGTGTCGACGTGACACAGGTTACGATAATCTCAGTTCATCTCGTGTCAGGGCTACGTGATGGAGTACACGGATGGCCAGTGAAAGCGCGGCCACACAGGTACTGCCTCTTACAGGTCCGCACCGGTCCCGGACACTATACAAATATGAATACATTTAATACACTTTCACAATATGAGATAAATGAAAAAGGCAGAATGTAGAATAAATGAAATTTATTCTAAATTATAAAAGAAAAAAACAAAAAACAAACCCAAAATAAATAAATTACAAAACCACCCTCCACCCACTACGCATTTATCACACAATCACATCAGTTCACTTCTGACACTACAAATCACCCTCCACTTACTACACATTCATCACACAATCACATCAGTTCACTTCTGACACTACAAATCGGCCACCACTCACAACACATTTATCACACAATCACATCAGTTCACTTCTGACACTACAAATCACCCTCCACTCACTACACATTCATCACACAATCACATCAGTTCACTTCTGACACTACAAATCACCCTCCACCCACAACACATTCATCACACAATCACATCAGTTCACTTCTGACACTACAAATCACCCTCCACCCACAACACATTCATCACACAATCACATCAGTTCACTTCTGACACTACAACCCACCCACCACTCACTACGCATTCATCACACAATCTCATCTGTTCACTTCTGACACTAAAAATCTTCCACATCTCACAACACATTCATCATATACGATCATACCTACTTACACACCTGGCATATATTACCACCGATCTCTCAAACCAAAATACACAAAACAACACTTTGGTGATTACACCAAAAAAGTTACCCCAAAAATTAAAAAAATACACAAATAAAAGTTGTATGTTCATCCATGGCTTGTAAGGGGCAGCTCCTGTTTGGCCTGTGTGGACTAGTACGGCCCTGTAAAGGGGAGCTCCTGTCAGGCTTGTGTGGACCAGTACGGCCCTGTAAAGGGGAGTTCCTGTGTGGCCTGTATGGACCAGAGCGGCCCTGTAAGGGGGAGTGTCTGTGTGGCTTGTGATGACCAGTACGGCCCTGTAAGGGGGAATTCATGTGTGGCCTGTATGAACCAGTACGGCCCTGCAAGGGAGAGTTCATATGTGGCCTTTGAGAATCAGTACGGCCCTGTAAGAGAGAGTTCGTGTGTGGCTTGTGATGACCAGTACGGCCCTGTAAGGGGGAATTCCTGTGTGGCCTGTATGAGCCAGTTATTGTCCTGTATGTGAGAGTTCATGTGTGGCCTCTTCTGGCCAGTACGGCCCTGTAATGAGGAACTCCTATGTGGCCTGTATGAACCAGTAAGTCCCTGTAAGGGAGAGTTCATGTGTGGCCTGTGTTGGCCAGTACGGCCCTGTAAGGGGGAGTACCTGTATGGCCTGTATGAACCAGTAAGTCCCTGTAAAGGGGGAGTTCCTGCGTGGCCTGTGATGACTAGTACGGCCCTGTAAGGGGGAGTTCATCTGTGGCCTGTATGAATCAGTACGGCCCAATAAGAGCGAGCTCCTGTGTGACCTGTGATGACCAGTACGGCCCTGTAAGGGGTAGCTCCTGTGTGGTCTGTATGAACAAGTACAGCCCTGTAAGAGAGAGTTCGTGTGTGGCTTGTGTTGGCCAGTACGGCCCTGTAAGAGGGAGCTCCTGAGTGGCATGTGATGACCAGTACGGCCATGTAAGGGGGAATTTCTGTGTGGCTTGTGCTGACCAGCACGGCCCTGTAAGGGGCAGTTACTGTGTGGCCTCTATGAACCAGTAAGTGCCCTGTAAGGGGGAGTTCATGTGTGGCCTGTGTTGGCCAGTACGGCCCTGTAAGAGGGAGTACCTGTATGGCCTGTATGAACCAGTACGAACCTGTAAGGGGGAGTTCATGTGTGACCTGTGATGACCAGTACGGCCCTGTAATTGAGACTTCCTTTGTGGCCAGTGTGGCCTGTGATGACCATTACGGCCCTGTAAGGGGGAACTCCTGTGTGGCCTGTTTGGCCTGTGATGGCCAGTACGGCCCTGTAATGGAGAGTTCCTTTTTGGCCTGCGTGGCCTGTGTGGACCAGTACGGCCCTGTAAAGGGGAATTCCTGTGTGGCCTTTATGACCAGCACGTCCCTGTAAGGGAGACTTCCTGTGTGGCCTGTGTTGGCCGGTACGGCCCTGTAAGGGGGACCTCCTGTGTGGCCTGTATGACCAGAGCGGCCCTGTAAAGGGGACTTTGTGTGGCCTGTGTGGACCAGTACGGCCCTGTAATGGAGAGTTCCTTTGTGGCCAGTGTGGCCTGTGATGACAATTACGGCCCTGCAAGGGGAACTCCTGTGTGGCCCGTGATGACCAGTACGGCCCTGTAAGGGGGAACTCCTGTGTGGCCTGTTTGACCTGTTTGGCCTGTGATGACCAGTACGGCCCTGTAATGGAGAGCTCCACACAGGCCACACAGGTCAAACAGGCCACACTGGCACTCCCCTTACAGGATGGAAGATCGCACTTTTCACGGACACTGTACAAATATCAATACATTTGATGTACTAATCATTCAACAGACAACGAGTATTACATGTTCAGAATGATTACAGTTTACAGACTGATTACAACACTACATTTCACGTAGAATAATAACCGTCATTCAACACACAGACAAGTGATTATGCTAATAGGTGCCGCTGTATTTGATAATTCACTATGCAACACAACTATATGTACATTCCAAACTTACAGAATATTGTAAGCAGCATGATACTTAATTATGAACGTTAACAATTAATTCACAAATTCAACTCACGTCATGAGATAAACCTTGCTTCGTGGAAATGAAAAATCAATTTACGATCACCATTAACACAACATGTGTGGTGAAGTTTACAGCGGACAGATGAACTTGTTCAATAATCCTAAGTTTGAAATACGTATAATGTTGCTTGACGTTCACAAACCTTTATCAAGAGGAACTATATAATCTAGTTCTGTCGGAATTAAATGGTCCGATACACCACTCAACGCATGGCTATAAAATAATGATGATAATATATACCTGTCAAGGACACTTATAGTGACAGGGTAACATGCCCGGTGTTCCATGGCCCACACTTCAATAGAACGAGTTAGTTTATCATGCAATGAAATGGAGTCATAAAGTAAGTGAATTTAGTTTCACGCCTCTTTTAGCAATATTCCAGCAATATCACATTAGAAATGGGCTTCACACATTGCACCCATGTAGAGAATCGAACACGGGTCTTCAGCATGACGAGAGAACACCTTCACCATTAGGCTACACCCCCTCCCCGAGTCTTAAATAGAAGCGACAAAACCCTTTTCAACATCGATAGCAAATGTCTGCAAAAGTGAGTGAGTTTAGTTTTACGCTGTTCCAGCTATGTCGCCGCGGTCTGTAAATAATCGACTCTGGACCAAACAATCCAGTGATCAACAGCATGAGCATCGATCTGCGCAATTGGGAACTGATGACATGTGTCAACTATTTGTGTAACGATTCATCGATAGTATCGATGTTTGCATCGTCAACTACGCGATACGAGTGCATCGATACAAATGATATTTAGGCAATACAGTATATCAGGATATTTATGTCGCGGGGGTCCATGATACATCGATGTATCGCCACAAGAGATGATCTATCTCGATACTACTTGCATAAACTAAAATTGGAATTTGTTTGTGTCTGTTATCTTTGTTACATGAACAAAGGAGTTTGGGTATAAGTGAAAGACTGTGAACTTTTTTCAAACTCTGTGAACTGTAGAATATTCGTCTTGTTTTAGTTGTCTGACAAATGACACCATTTATTAACAACTATTAATGATGACCTAGCACTTTTTAAGAAAGAGAACAAAATATGATAAAAATTAGAAAGTAGACTTAAGAAGGGCTTTTTCAGTGATTTTGAATTCTGATATAAATTACATTGAATCGTTTGTGAAAGCATTGGTGTGGAAATATAACTTCTCAAAGGAAACTTCAATTTCAGAATATACTTATAGCAGATCAAGGTATACTGAATATGTTTGACTGTACTTTCTTACCCATTCAATGCTGAAATTTTATCAGATTAACAGCTTTTGAAGTGTGTGTGAATGTAACACAAGTTCTGCTGTATAACAAATAAAGTTTAGGTCATTATATCTATCATACCTGTTCTGGTATTAGAAATTGTAAAGTATCGGGATACGTATCGTATCGCCACCATTGTATCGTGATGATAATTGTCTCGCAGGTTCCTTGCCAATACTTTCATCATATATCGTCTCGCCTCATCAAACTGGTATTGGGATATATCGTCTCGCCACTTAGGCCACGATACACAGCTGTAGTGTCAACCGAGTCAGCGAGCCTGCCCACCCGATCCCGTTAGTCGCCTCTTACGACAAGCATGGGTTACTGAAGGTTCATTCTAGCCTGGACCTTCACGGGTCCTGCAAAAAGCAGAGTTGATTGTACAATTCTAACTATATCATGAGTATATGAGGAGGTAATGTGTTTTTATCATGAACCATGCATACACTACCTACAATGTACATTCAACGTGTGTCAATATAAGTGATATATGGTGTTATATGTACAGGTTATACCTTGAGAGCCATAGACAATTAGATGTACATTGCAACAGTTCCTAAAATCAAGTTTCAATCCCAATGTTTTGATCAAATGTTTTGTCAATTTTGACAAAAACACATGAAAATCTTCCCATAGCATGCACATACTCCACTCGTAATCCAACGGAAAGGGTGGTCTTGCTTCGTGTGTGATCACATATTTAGCTGTCCCGCATCTGTCTCTCGCTTGAATATATACTATACGCATACATATTCTACATACACAATGTATTTTAGTGAGAAAGTGAGTCGTTTATGTTTCCATAGTTCCACAAGTAAGCATTACATAATGAATGTTAAGTATCACACTTTTGATATGATCATACATAAATAACCGTTTCATCAAATACTGTTACAACATTAGCCGGAAATGCATGTGATACTGCTGAAGTACCTTTACGCAATATTTACGCATTCACTCACTAAGTCTTATGTGAGGAAATACCTTATGCAAGTCACTTAAAATGTTTTGTATGTATGTGGTGGTTATGTACAGCTAAGTATAACATATGTACACTTTCGTATTTCTTTTAAAAAAACACCTTAGTCACTCACTGGTGTGAAAGGTGTCAGTTGAGTTTACAGAGGATCCTTTGAGTGCCCTGTTGATACTGTTTACAAATATATGGCTCTGTTTTCAAATGCAATATAGAAATGGTGTGACTGCATTCACCAGACATGACTGATTTCCATGTTACATAAACACCCACATTGAGCGTCTATCATCACAACTTGACAACAACTGGTAGACATGTTTTTTTTATATATATATAACCTGTAAACACAACTTGAAAGCTTTACTACTGCACCTGTGACAACCATCTGTAACGTGTAAAAACTGAGAAGAGAGAGCAGGGTTCTCGAGTAGAGGGCTGTGTTCGAGTGACATGTGACCTGTACACAAACAGTAGGTCATTAAAAGCTCTTTAACAAAGAGCGAATGAAGACAACGATGTGTAAAAATCGTCTGGTACTAATCGTCTGTATGTCATAACAAAGATACCTTGCTTGTGACGTTTCGCCTGCAATAGCTTATTCGTCATATGGAGGCACCTATAGGACTATTGTACATGTACCTATCAGAAGAAGTGCCGCAGCCTTGAATGTGACAGCTCTTTGTGCAGTAAATGTATACCAGTTTAGATATCAAAAACAGTGGTATATTCTTACTCCAGCACGTAGCTCTCCAACTGCGAGATTCCGACTTGGTTTCTGTTAAACTCGACAACGACGTAACATACCATTACGTTGATTAAAGTTCTACAGTTCACTGTGGTGTCATAGTTCAGTACAATCACCACTGAGGTACACAGACTAAAATTATGTTCAACACGACATACATGGACACTACGTTGATTATAGTTTTACAGTCTATAGTAGTGTCACAGTTCAGCACAATCACCATTGAGGTAAAAAAGTCAAAAAAAGTCAAAAAGGAGTTTATTTGTAACAAGGCCAAGGGCCCATATACAAGATATAACTATACGTAGTTAACAACAGCATACAAATGAAGTCTAAAGTGTTTCCAAATACCTATTTGTTTTGATATATGCATGGTAAATGTAATACTGTACACGTCTGATTAAATTCTCCTGAGTTGCACATATCAGCCTTTTAAATGTATGGATAGAAGGGAATTTCCAAAAGTGTTCCGGAAGAAAAGTTATTCTCAATTCATTGTACAAGTGGCATATAAGTGTGAAATGATACTCATCCTCTACAGAGGTGTTGCAAATGGGACACAAACGTAAACCAGATTCGATTGATTGCCACCTACCTTCATTATAACGTAGTGGCAAGACATTGCATCTGAATTTGATGTAAGTAGAACGTACCTTTTTTTTCTAATATGATATACAGGTATCTTTCTGGTTCAAATATGAATTTATATTCTCTATACATCACATATCTAGAGCTGTTATTCAACGTGGAAGTCCAACTTTGAAAACATTCATTTATCAGTGATGTTTTAAACAATTGTACAAAAGAAAGTTCATCGCCAACAGATTGGTTAATCCCGATATATCCAAAGCCATGAGAAAACAAAATATTTTTTACGAATGATACCCAACTCTTTTTTCCAATGTCATCAAAATATCTTAACATGTAATACACTTTCTTGGGTAATCTACACTCTCTCATTTTGAGCAATTTTAGCCAATAACGTAAAAGCCGTAAGTAAGCATTTATATATATTGGATAGCGGCCACATTCGCCATATACAATAGTATTAGGAGTTTGTTTTCCTACCCTTAAAAATCGCTTGCAGGCTAGAAGATGTACCTTTTCCAATAATTCATAATGCTTGACTCCCCAAGTCTCACAGCCATATAATAATATCGGCATCACCTGAGAATCAAAGATTTTAAAATATATTGTCGGGTCAATCATTCTAATCTTATTTAGTTTGACAATGATTTCCACCAATGCTCTTTTACCCCGGCTTGCCAAGTCTGAAATACATTTAGTCATCTAAATACTTGTAACTATTTACAGTGGCGATTTGGTTTCCTTTATGAAACCACTTTTCCTTATTCGAAAGAATGACCCCTTTTCTGAACACAATAATTTATGCTTTATCAAGATTAACAGTTACCCCCCAATTGTCTGAAAACGTTTCAAGAATATTTAACTGGTTTTGAAGGCCGACAATTGATTCAGATACGAGGATGACATCATCTGCAAAGAGAAGTAGGAATAGTTCATATAAATCAGGGAACAATTGCACGCCGTGTCTACCACATTCATTTACAGAGTTTGACAGTTCACTGATGAATAATGATAATAACAACGGGCTTAGGATGCATCCTTGGCGCACTCCATTTGGGCAATTGAATAGATCGGTAATATCTGAAGGAGAGCATTTTACGCAAGCTTGTACAGATATGTAAATTGCTTTGAGTGCTGACAGCATTTTCACCCCTAACCCGTTCTGTTTAAGGCAAAACCAACGATTATTTCTTTTCACATAATCAAACGCCTTTCTGAAATCTATGAAGGCGACATAAAGCTTTTTTCGTTTTTTCAGAAAGCATTTTTCGACAATAGAATTTAGCGTGAATATGTGATCTGTGGTTGAATAACCAGATCGGAAGCCTGCCTGTGTTTCTGAAACTTTATCTTTTAGCTCTGTCCAGACTTTCAGTCTATTATTGAGCACACCAGTATAGATTTTGCTCAAGACGCTTAACAACGATATGCCCCTGTAGTTGTCGGGGTTATTTCTATCACCTTTTTTGTGTATTGGGACAACGATAGACTTTGTCCAGCTTGTAGGAAATTTTCCCGAGTCATATATTTTATTGAAAAGTGTAGCGAGAAAAGGCATGAAATACGAGGAAGTGGTTTTGATCATTTCAATTTGTATTATATCTGTGCCAGCTGCCTTACCATTATCTATATGTTTTATAGCATCACTAATTTCAGATGAAGTAATATGTGATTCTAGGATAAGTGAATCAACTTCATCTAAGTCTGGTTCTTCCGTAGAGGCAAAGTGGTCAATCACTGGTGCATCATAAGTTGCAAACAGGCTACTAAAGTGGTTAAACCATGCATCATTACTGATATTCGGACGAGGTCGGTGCAAAGGAGATATACCTCCGAGGATACGCCAAAACGTCTTTGGGTTACTGGTTGCTTGCTTCAGCTTTGTTGCGCTCATACGAGAGCTTTGTGCGCTTACAGATACCCTTATATAAATTCCTCTGTTTGCAATAATTACGTCGGTTTTCCTCAGATTTATTTCATTGAGGTACACAGACCAACATTATGTTCAACATGACATATATGGACATTATGTTGATTAAAATATAGAACAAGTTTTATGGATAACAACTTCTTTATTTCGTGAGTGCGACGTTTCGATACAGATTCTTGTACCGTTGACAAGCAGGAGTGATACATGAAGTGTAGGAGCTGCATATTTATACTGTATATAACAATGAAACAACATAATAGACAAAGGAAACAACACGATTGCCATAATTGGCTAAGCGGTAAGCTGGTGAAGCCAGTGAGTACACAAAGGATAGTGAATGGAAGCCAGAGATGTATAAATACAGGAGTAGTTACAATGATATGTTTACACAATAGGTGCGATGTTTATACAATAGATTGGGCTTGGTGGAGGAGTGGATCATAAGCTGATGGAATCCTCCAAACCTCAGCAATATCCAAAGCAGCTCTTCGCCCATCTCAACAGCCAACATCCCCGCATCAAATTCACCATTGAAACAGAGCAGAACAACCAACTACCTTTCCTTGATGTCCTTGTATCCCGCACCCCCTGCAACCAACTCCAGACCTCCATGTACAGAAAACCTACCTATACGGATCAATACATCCACTACAACTCCAACCTCCCCCCTAAAGTCAAGACCGGCGTCATCTCTACATTGACCAGAAGAGCCAAAAACATCTGCTCAACAAACCTACAAGAAGAAATTGAACACCTGAGGAAAGTCTTTGTAGAACGCAACCACTACCCACCTGAAATAGTCAACAAAACCATCGAAGCAACGCTTTCACCTCCTGCCAAAAGATCTAAACCAGAATCAGCCCCCATCAAGATATTCATTTCCTACATTGGTAAACCATCACACCAAATCAGCCGACTCCCGAAACAACAGGCAGGCATAGACACAACCTTCTCAGCGTCCTCCAGCCTCAACAACCTCCTCCATGCCAACGGAAGAAAACAACCCACCTTCAACAACAACAACCCGAAATGTATTATTTATAAAATAAACTGTGATTGTGGACAAAGCTACATAGGTGAAACATCCCGACCCATCAACGCCCGAGTCAAAGAACATCGCACCTCGGTTTCCAATTCCGACGCCAAATCAGCCATCTCTGAACACATCAAAGAAAACCCCCATCATCGAATAGAGTGGTCCGACATCACCATTCTCGCCAACAACCAAACGGACTTCACTAAACGCAAGCTCACCGAAGCCATTCACATTAAACGCCATAAGCCCACCATCAACCGTGACCAAGGATACTTCATTTCATCAGTTTATGATCCACTCCTCCACCAAGCCCAATCCATTGTATAAACATCGCACCTATTGTATAAACATATCATTGTAACTACTCCTGTATTTATACATCTCTGGCTTCCATTCACTATCCTTTGTGTACTCACTGGCTTCACCAGCTTACCGCTTAGCCAATTATGGCAATCATGTTGTTTCCTTTGTCTATTATGTTGTTTCATTGTTATATACAGTATAAATATGCAGCTCCTACACTTCATGTATCACTCCTGCTTGACAACGGTACAAGAATCTGTATCGAAACGTTGCACTCACGAAATAAAGAAGTTGTTATCCATAAAACTTGTTCTATATTGTACGTCTCAACTTCTAAAATGCCACTCAAACAAGTTATGTTGATTAAAGTTGTACAGTTCATAGTAATGTCATACTTCAGTAAAATCACCACTGAGGTACACAGACTAACATTATGTTCAACATACATGGACATTACATTGATTACAGTTCTACAGTTCATAGTATTGTCATAGTTCAGTACCATCACCACTGAGGTACACAGACTAACATTATGTTCAACATGACATACATGGACATTATGACCCCCTATGAAACTATGTCAATGATAAGTATCACATGGACACACCGCATGTTGACAAATTAATTATCAGACTAATTATAACAAAGTATTGATGATCGACCCCGCTGGATACTTCCATGAGCCGTCAGTTGTTAACCTAAGACAAACCTAAAACCCCTGTGCACATTGCATATTGCAAATGGTTTGTCACTGTCTACGCAACTGTTGAATAATTCTGTGTAAGGACAGATCAATATAGGTATTAGCCTGAATCCTTTCGATTGATTTAGAATGCGTAAAGATCTAACATAATAGTTAGCCAGTAAGTTACCCATCACCTTTCTGTACAACAACATTCTAAGCCTGCTCCACTCGTCACGCGCCGACAAGTACCTATTTCCCCTACCGATACAGTATTTGATGAGAACATGGATCCCCCAGTGTCAGTGGTTAGACAAACACCAAACACCAGTGCACACTGCATATTTGCAAGTGAACTGTCACTGTCGACTAATCATTCTGTGTGAGAAAAGATCAATAAAGATATTAGCAGGAGTCCTTTCGATTGAGTTAAAAAGCGTTAACATCTAACAATAGTTAGACTGTGAGTTACACAACATCATTCTGTTCACTTGTCACGCGCCAACGACCCATGTCAAGGTTGTGGTGACATAACCACTGAGTCGATAAAGCAGAGAATTGTGGAGAACACACACGGCAACTGACATTCCTATATATGGATATTACGTCACCACTGTATAGCTATGGACAAAGAGCTGCTGCAAGTGTTATCGACATTTTCGACATTGTAAACTACGCGTTTTCCGTGTCACTGTGAATTGGGACAGGCTGCGATGTATTATATTTAATATGAGAAAGCCGGAAACAAATATTCTCTTGTCAACCTCCAAACAGATTTTCCTCACTACTGTAAAATTGTACCCTGTTCCCATTTGAGATTAATCCTCGAAAAGAAAAACATGCATTCAACTGTGAATTCACATTTCAATTTAATTGAAATGCAAATGTAACCTATTTTCCATTCTTAAATGGATGTTGTTATTTCAGGAAATAAAAGTTGTGCATGTATACAAACAGCTGTACATATATACAAACAGCTGTACATGTATACAAACAGTTGTACATGTATGCAAATAGTTGTACATGTATTCAAACAGTTGTACATGTATACAAACATTTGTACATGTATACAAAAAGCTGTACATATATACAAACAGCTGAAACATATATAAAAACAGTTGTACATGTATACAAACAGCTGTACATGTATACACACAGCTGTACATATATACAAACAGTTGTACATGTATACAAACAGCTGTACATATATACAAACAGCTGCACACGTATACAAACAGTTGTGCAAGTATACAAACAGTTGTACATGTATACAAATAGTTGTACATGTATGCAAACAGGTGTGCATGTATACAAACATCTGTACATTTATACCAACAGCTGTACATGTATAAAACCAGCTGTACATGTATACAAACAGTTGTACATGTATGCAAATAGTTGTACATGTATACAAACAGTTGTACATGTATACAAACAGTTGTACATGTATACAAAAAGCTGTACATATATACAAACAGCTGAAACATATATACAAACAGTTGTACATGTATACAAACAGCTGTACATATATACAAACAGTTGTACATGTATACAAGCAGCTGTACATATATACAAACAGCTGCGCACGTATACAAACAGTTGTGCAAGTATACAAACAGTTGTACATATATACAAATAGTTGTACATGTATGCAAACAGGTGTGCATGTATACAAACATCTGAACATTTATACCAACAGCTGTACATGTATAAAAACAGCTGTACCTGTATACAAACAGTTGTACGTGTATACAAACAGTTGTACATGTATACAAACATCTGTACATGTAAACAAATAGTTGTTCATGTATACAAACAGTTGTACATGTATACAAACAGTTGTACGTGTATATAAACAGTTGTACATGTATACAAACAGTTGTACATGTATAGAAACAGTTGTACATGTATACAAACAGTTATGTATGCAAACAGTTGTACATGTGTACAAGCAGTTGTACATGTATGCAAAAAGCTGTACATGTATAGAAATACAACAACCTTCCCCCAATGAGAGACTTCGAGCACATGGCTTATGTCTAGTGTGCAAATATACCTTTATCCGAAACATGTTTGTGAAACACCATCATTTAGTATTTCTGGCTATGAACGGAAACACCGCATCACCTATACTCTCTTTGACGATGATCATTGCTTTGTTCACTTTGCTAAATGGACTTTGATAGTTTTGTTGTGTATGGACCTATCATCTGCAACTTCACCAGAGATGACTAACTGATGGATCGCCTATGAGTAAGGTACCCGCAATACGAAGAAACACCACGTCCAGTATGGGGAATATAAAACTCACCCTCCGGGTAATGCTGTACGCGTGTGCTGTTGGGATGAGTGAGTGAGTGAGTAAGGGTGGGGGAGTGAGTGATTTTGTGTGCGTGTATGTATGTATGTATGTATGTATGTATGTATGTATGTATGTATGTATGTATGTATGTATGTATGTATGTATGTATGTATGTATGTATGTATGTATGTATGTATGTATGTATGTATGTATGTATGTATGTATGTATGTATGTATGTATGTATGTATGTATGTATGTATGTATGTATGTATGTATGTATGTATGTATGTATGTATGTATGTATGTATGTATGTATGTATGTATGTATGTATGTTCGCATGCGTGCATGCGTGCGTGTATGTAATTTAGTTTGTTCATACATTCAATATTATTTGGACTTTATTTATACTAGAAAGTTGTTTTTTTGTTGCATGTCAGTATGGCTCGGGAGGGTTCCACTGTCCACTGTTGGGATGCTTTGCTTATTTCATCTGCTCCCTCCTAGGGCTGGGGCAAGTGACGAATACCACATGTGACTGAGAGGATGGATAGTGGTCAAGGGTTCTGCAGATGTGGTCGACATAATTGATCTTGAGGAATAATAATCCTGGCTAGTTGTTTTCACAAGAATTCAGGACACAATATTGAAGGCATATTGTGCCAAAGTCTGCCTCTAAGTTCCTATACCATATCATTCCCCGATACACCGATCATACCTTTCAGTAAATGAATGAAATCCAAATTGTCCTCAGGTTCAGGTCTGAATCTCACTGGATTCGTTTTCAGTCTAAGAGGACAATGTGTGTTTCTTCCGAAACTATATGTCACCATGAAACATCCAATGTCCAGCCCATACATGCTGGGACTGTTATAAACTCTGCACCACGTTACTTTAGTTAGCGATTGTGTCATTGCTGAAGGAACGTGAACTGCCTGCTCATTCCACATAATATATTTGTTATCAGTTGTTTGTTTGCAAAATTCCATCTGTATGGCGACCGTCTGTAAATAATCGAGTCTGGAGCAGACAACCCAGATACAAACATCATGAGCATCGAAATTGGGATAGGTAGATATTTGACAACCACACCGGAAAGCTTGACCACCCGCCTCTTGCGACAAACATGGGTTGTAGAAGATTATAACCCAGATCTGCACGGATGTGGGATAGAATTGAGGTCGGCGAGAAACAACAAAGTAACCAATTCCAACCCGGATCTTCACGGGTCGTAAATAGTTATAAGCAACAATGATAAATCTGCTTAAAACCAATCAGACATGTTTGTTGTTAAAACAACCCTCAAAATATCAATTAAGAGATATAGCCATTATTTATAAGTTAAAGATTTAAGAAATGATATCTCACGTAGTATTACGAACACCAGATTACAATAGAAACTCACCAAGATACATTTTTATGTGAGTTCTATATCAGAACCGGTTAAGAGAACGATCATCAAAAGAAGTCGGTTATCAACATTCACTAAACACAGGTAAGGGTCCGGTTGCAATAGGTAACTGCTGTAAGAGTGAGTGAGTGAGTTGAGTTTTACGCCGCACTCAGCAATATTCCAGCTATATGGCGGCGGTCTGTAAATAATCGAGTCTGGACCAGGTAATCCAGTGATCAACAGCATGAGCATCGATCTGCGCAATTGGGAACCGATGACATGTGGCAACCAAATCAACGAGTCTGACCACCCGATCCCGTTAGTCGCCTTTTGCGACAAGCATAGTCGCCTTTTAGAGCAAGCATGGGTTGCTGAAGGGCTATTCTAATAGACCCGGACCTTCACGGGTCAACTGCTGTAAGAGGTTATGCCCATGATGTACGTTATCACCTGCAACAGGTGACATATGTGTGCACAACGTCCACGTGTCATCCAACAACTTCCCACACGTCAATTGAATCACATGTGTCAGTAATGAAGGCAGCGCCACTGCTAGAATAATTAACGTTCGTCATGTGTTCTGGCGAGACAGGGTTCAGTCTCGATATTCATGGCTAAATGAATCGAGTCTGGAGTCATTGTAATGGGTGTTTTGTGGTCATTGACGTTGTGCAGCATGATTGTGTTGGGAGTAGTTTGGTATCACAATAAAACTGTACTGCACTCCATATTACTCATGGTAGAGTCTCATGTTGGCATTGCTCATTAATTCATCTTTCATGATGATAATGCTGGCATGCTAGGATTGTGACCTTGTTACTCACATCCCTGCTATGCCATAGCCAGCACTGCCCCCTAGCACTCCTTTTTGAACACATCTGGGGCGTGCGGTACTGGTGGACGAACATGGGCCGACTCATGACGAATGTCAACGTCCAAACGCACCCACAACACTTGGTACTGCTCTCCTTGGTGCGTCAAACAATACGGATCGACCCACGAGAGGTTGGCCTCCAACGATGTACATCTGGTCTAGTGGTGTTGGATGCTAAAAAACAAAACAGTTCGAAATTGCTCTCTGATAGGCTACGTACAAGCAGATATGGCCACATGCCTTCTATTTGGACCAGACGATGCCACAGACAAAGACTGATAATTCCTAATATCCCCTACTTTCTTGCACACATAATAGTGTATTGATTTAAGACCAAGACGTGTACCTCTACGATGACCGCCACATGCAGGTCGCATTAACTGAGTCGTCACAGTCTCCTGTGCATGCTTTTTGGTACCAACAGTCGACAGCCCAGGTTTGGAATCTCTGTATCGTTACTATTGTTTTACCGAGTCATCGATGGACAACTTCACAACAGTGTTAGTGATCTACAATGATAGTTACTTGTTTACACATAAAGATTGCCACCCACTACGTAAATTCCAACATGTGGATACTACAATGGATACTACACCCCGTATACAACAAGAGAAGAAGCAGAGAAGTGAAAACATAACCTGCTCTCATCAATACTGGATACTTAACCCGCGATACAAGTGTCCCCGACATTACGAGACCAGGCATCTTGCAAAAAGACGGACACAACAGATCAGGCAGTGGTATACGCTCATTATAGAAAAAACAAGAAAATTGTGTCGTGAATAACGTTGGTTATAATGATGTAACAAGAGAATGTGCTCACCTAAACTCCTACAGCTGCATGGAAGTTCACAGACAACATAATGGTGAGGATCTTCAAAAGACTACCATTTTGTTGTTGTTGCTTAATCCCGCTCTCAACAATATTCCAGCTATATGGCTGCTGACACTTAAACTCTTCACAGAGTAAAGATACAGTAAAGATGTGAGACAAAGCATACATCAACATGGCCATATCTGATTTCCAAATGTCTGGGTTCGATGTTGCATTCTAGGAATGTAGGACTGAGTGTTCGAATTAGGAGATAAACATCATGTGTTGGGAATCATCCGTTCAATCCGGATGTTATTGAATATTTGAAGCACGGGAATTCATTAGATAACCGATGGTGTTATCGATACTGTAAACACAAAAGCAAACCAAAAGGCCCACAAGGGTTTTACTGTCTGCACTCATTGACACCGAGTAGGGGGTACAGCAATGAAGTGTCATTTGCTGGCCGTTTCAGCAGGTTCCCATGGTAGCATCTGGAACTGCTTAATTGTGACGACATTCCAACTTTACGTCACAGTATGATTTGAATGACGTCACCATTGCTGACGACGCAACTATACAATTGTGTGCGATATTTGTTGGTGTCAATACGCAATGAATAGTCTTGCAATTTCCGGGAATCGAGTACCATTCGATCATGTTTATTAAACCAATCAGATTAGACGGTGACTTTTGCTGTACAATCTCGATTTACCCTGATTGTTTCTACGTTTGTCAGCACCACGTCCCGTCCTCGAGAGATCAGTACATATGTGAACACCCGAGACCTGCGTCACTTCTGACTTAGCTGACACGCCATAGATATAGAGATAGTGTTAAACCTTACTTCACAAATTTGTCTTTATATTCTACTCAAAACAAGAAATGCATAGCCAGTACGTTTCCATGCAATTTTTAGAAAATTAATCATAAATGTGAGTCCAATAAGTATGTCTATGGTGAACGTTCCCTCGAACAAGTTTCGAGTTTGAATCCATTGCTATTGAAAACCTGTCGCCAAATCGCAACCAAATCTGTAAAAAAAGCACGAATGTGATGCGATTCATTCGCTTTCTTGCACATGCAAAATTCGTGCATCATTTGCAATCAAATTTAGGGGGTCTGATTGTTTTAGCGGCAAACGTAAATCTTGAAGTGAAATTCATGCCTGAATTACCGAGTACCAGAGTACCATAATTCATGCCTGACTTACCGAGTACCAGAGTACCATAGGGTGGCTTTGGCATCGGCACTAGCAGCATGGAACGACACGTGATCTTCCTCTGTCGGGAAGACCCCGGGTGACAACACCCGCCCAGGACAGGTTTATTCGTCTTCGACACTTACGGAACAGGTTTACGACAGCATCTTCTTCAACATCTGCAGTGGCAGGACTCCGTCAGACCAACAGTCAGGAGCTGCCTTCGTGAGGCTTGTATTCGTCCTAGTAGAACCTTTGCTAGGGACCTATCCTCACACGACATAATCGGCAACAACATAGACAGTGGTGTGGAAACTATCTCCAGTGGTCATTACAAAGGTGGAGAAGTGTCGTGTTCAGTGAGCAGTCGCGGTATATGCTCAAGCGTCCTGACGGAAGAGCACGTGTGTACACACGGCGTCATGAACGGTATGCTCCCAAGAAGTGGTCACATTTGTTTCTGGTTTTGCGGGAAGAATGTCAGAACATTCCTAGACAGTTCATCCGGAATCTGATCCAATGGGACCAAAGCAGCCATTGATGCTAATGGTGGTCACACAAGACAGTGACAAGATCTGTGACCTTGACCTTCTGCACATGTTATTTGTCACGTCCCACCTCCACTTCCATTCGACAATTTCCATTTCGACTGTGTTTTCTATGTCACTGTCCTGTATCACTCAATAAGTATATGTCCATTTTTTTAGTAAGAAATATTAAAATATCTCCATGAATAGTTCTGATACCAGGTTCTGTTCAACTAGTTTATCATATTTGACTGAAACGAAACTCTATTAGGAAATAAATGTCAGGTTTTACCTTAGACGACTGGGCTACTTATGCCATTATACAATTATGCTACTCAAAGCCACTGTAAAATATGTCCGTGAGACTGCGACGTAATGTGTCGTACGAGTATAAAAAACATCTGGGAACGCATGCAGAGAGCATGTCCGTGATATCAATGTCATCATTTCACAACTGTTTGTATTAGTATGCATGAGGCACATATTTGCTGTGTTTTCCGACCTTGGTCACGGGGAAGCTGAAATCACACTGAAACCATGACGTCCACGTAGCACTTGCTCAGTGTTGCCAGCAACACCAGAGACATCAGTTCAGTAGTGTTTTCATCTCCCATTTGCCCACACAGCTGAAGCTGAACTCAGTGGACAGGTACGTTTGTGTTTGAACACCACCCATCACACACCCGTTGATATGACATTCTCATTTATCTGATAATTGAAATCACGAACCTTATGATTTTGACACTTAATCAAATGTTGTGTTTCAGGACCGCGGTGGATATTCAAGTTATACTGAGTGTAGTAGGGCTGACGCTTTTGTCAACACAAGGTAATATTTATATATGTTTGGTATTTTGCTTCAATTAAAGAAAAATCCACATGTATTTACATTTGCAGTAAAGACGGATGATATTCTGTGTTTCCAGTGAACAGCAGTCTTTGTGGTCTATTACGAATAATAATGCTGTCATTAGATTTCAACACTGATGACTCATTTGACCTGATAATAGAGATGAATTGTCAAACTGTCTTCGTGTTTTATTGGATGTGTAGATGTGTATGATATTAGAGATAATTTCTTGTGCAATGCTGCGGTATAATGCAGTGCTATGAACATTGTATTCACGATTCAAAAGCATAGTTAAACATACATAATTAATGTCTACAATGAACCTATCTTTTACAGCGGATAAGTGCATGGAGGACCAACAGTGCTCAAACTGCTCAAGTACAACAAAATACTGCAGTTCGGATTGCTTTCCTGGATATTTCGGTTTCAGATGCACGTTCCGTTGCAGCAAACACTGCATAAACAGTACATGTAGTTTGACAATGGGTGGCACTTATGGTTGCTCTGACGGTTGTGTTCCTGCTTTGGACGACTGCTTTTGAACAATACATGCAAGCCAGCTTTGTGGCACCAGTTTGCTTGTAATTAATGGTAACTTGTAACAGGCAGAGTACTATCAGTACCCATGTGTACATTTTCAGGGGTCAGCAAGCAGATGAGTCGATACTCAGACGGAGATCAAGGCAACTAGAAACAGGAGAGAACTACGTAATACATCAATATTGGGATATACATGATTACGATGAAGTTTCCCAGGCTCAAGATGATCTGCAAGGACTGGAAGAGGTAGAACACTACGATGAAGTATCTCAAGGGCAGCTGCATGGACCCGCAGTGGAAGAAGATAACGATGAAGTATCTCAAGGGCAGCTGCATGGACCCGCAGTGGAAGAAGATAACGATGAAGTATCTCAAGGGCAGCTGCATGGACCCGCAGTGGAAGAAGATAACGATGAAGTATCTCAAGGGCAGCTGCAAGGACCCGCAGAGGAAGAAGATAACGATGAAGTATCTCAAGGGCAGCTGCAAGGACCCGCAGTGGAAGAAGATAACGATGAAGTATCTCAAGGGCAGCTGCAAGGACCGGAAGAGGTAGAACACTACGATGAAGTATCTCAAGGGCAGCTGCATGGACCCGCAGTGGAAGAAGATAACGATGAAGTATCTCAAGGGCAGCTGCATGGACCCGCACTACCTGTGTTGGCTGATTACTTTCCCGGGGCCAAGGATACAGAAGACAACAACGGTGGTGACACATTACCTGGTTCGGCGAGGGGTTCCCAGTCATACACTCGTTTAAGGAGGGATGTGTTTGTTCATGATCCGAGGACTGTAGTCACGTATATATCACCAACCGAAGACAACACATAAAGTAGCAATGGAAGATACTTAATTAATCAAATACTGATACATTACTTTAAAAAAGTACGCGATGTTGCATCTTTTGTTTTGTCCTGTTTGCAACATATGTTGAATATGTCAACAGGTCACCAAGTCACATCCTGTATTTTCACTGAAGGCTGGTGATTCATCACCATTCTAAAAAACAGTAGCATTTGTAGTTAATGTCATTATGACCGGACTGTTGCTTTGTGGTGTCCGACAGCTAACAAACACTTACACAATTATGCATGTTATGGGTTAACGAATATCTCGTCATCATCGATTCCAACACCTTTGCTTTATACACCTGTCACCGAAATGTAAAAACACATCGCATCACGGCTTCGAAATCCACGAGCCTCTGCTGTCTCAGTCTGGTGACAGGAATACCATTCTTTGTGATGTTTTCCTCAGGCTTCATCGAGATATTTTGGTATACGTAAATTATATTATCTAACACTATATGTTCATATTAGATATGTTATCAATGTTTTAGTAACTTTAGTTTTCATGCGGCAATGGGATTAGTTTGTACAGTATAGATATTCTTTGTTTAGTTATATTCATTTGTCCCACCTCTAGAATAGTAAATATATTTCTGTAAACGCTTAGCGCTTTAGTTTGGCGGCGATTGTTTTGACTTCCGTTTTGATACCAACATGCCAGATTTTGCTGTGAGGATCAGTTTACTATTCTTGGTTTTCCTTACTTAAGAAATCACAAGTCGATTGTCTTCACGGTGGCATTCAGTTCTCCAGGCAAGTAACGATTGGTTGTCAACCCTGACGTCCGCGCTTCACGCTTGTATAGCTCAGCTCTTCCCAGTGTAGTGACCACTAGGAGGCGTTTGACCATGGCGTTCTGTTACAAATATCATCTGACGTTTCTGATAAAACAAAATGGATTTCCCACTTAATGACAACTAAGTGCAGCTTGGGAGTAAAACAATCAGACAAACAGTGGACATCCCTGTTGGAGCCAAGTTTGTTACCACTTGCTCTAATCTATGTCCTAAACAAAGCAATTTGGCCATGATGTTCAGCTTAATTTTCGGGAATATCGGTGATCGAAGATCATGTTCATGTCGATAACAAAATCGTCTCAGCTCTTAGCGGATATTTCACGCCGACGTGAGAGGATTTCATCTATTTTATGTATTTGTCGGTGATCACGGTCTGTACTTATTTAGCGTATATATATCACCGACAAACAGATGTGTGTGTACGTGTATATATTTACTTATAAATAGTACATGCGTGTGAGAGTGTGTGTGTGTGTGTGTGTGTGTGATAGTTTATGTTTGATTTGTGTGGCTAAGTCACTTTTACTTGTAACTGTTAGTTTATATCTTATCACGTGTATATATATTGCTCTCTGCATAGCAACTAATTTGTTATGCAGATCCGCTGTTCAGATGATGCAACTTATCCGCTTGGGTACAAACAACCTGGGTACCTTAGAACTAACACTACCTTCAGTCTATGTTAAGGTATGGGAGATAGGTTACCTTAGCTGTACGATTGCTGTGTACAACGGCAACCAGGTAAATACTACCTTACCAGATTCACTACGTGTATATTATAAAAACATTTACTATAATATTTCCTACCTACAGTGTGTCTTTTTGCTCTTTGTAGAATTGTATTTATATTGTGAAACACTGTAACTTGTGGTAGAGTTGGGAGGTGTTCAACTACATGTAGGTGTATTTTATAGACATAATGAGTACTTTAAACGTGTACATATTATTACATTCCATTCTATATATTTCCGTGTGTTCGTTCAGGCTTTTTCACACATAGATAAAAATAAACCATTCGGCCTCACAACCCACAGTCGTTTGTATTTTTTCTTAGTACACTAAACAAAGCGATGTTATATGTATCACGTTATCCAATGGCCAGCTTGTGTACAAACCCGGATAAATAAACAAGAAAGGAATTACATTACATATATTACTGCAGTCAACTGGGACGCTACTAACGTGAACAGAACCAGTCTGTGTTGAAGAGAAACTTGGGTAAGCAGCCTCACACTATCTGTTTTCATTTTAAAACCTGCGGGATATTTCCCGTTTCTTTGTATCACCTACTATCATCTTGGGCAAAGTAAATGTGTTCAAATAACCTCTGGGTAATTTGTGTGCATCGTAAATGTCGCCGTTTTTGACACATCCCATTTTGGGATCGACGGTGTTTTTAAAAGTAAAAATCGGATTGAATCGCATAAATAATATATAAATGATCCCCGATACATGTATATCTTTCTTCATATCACCACCAAAGATACTTCTGAAACGTCTAAAAGTGAAGAACAAAACGAATTATAAACTTTTAGTATGTCCTTCGGGTTCCACAAAGGGAGACTGATCCATCTCATACTTGAGTAGTAGGGGGGAATATGGATTTCAGACCAGTTCCCCAATAGCGATAACTTCGCGAAATACGAGTCCTACGCAGTATGGAAATATCGCTGAATAATGAGAATCATCATAGAATGTCCGTGCAAAATTTTCCTCTGATCGGTCCCTTTATAGATAAGATGTTGTTAAACGTATGACGCAAATGGTTCAACAAGAGAACTTGAGATACCGAGATTTATCATTGGATTGGTATGGAATAATATATGGACTCCTGAGAGCTAAGCGTATTGAAAACATATCAGTCATAGCGGGAAGAGCAACAGACATTCTGGGTTGGTGTAGGTGGGCAGGACAAAGATCCAGTAGAGTTCTGCTTAAAGGTGGGACCGTTGTTTGGGCAAACCAAAGATTGGAGCTGGCGTTAAAAGTCTCACTATGCAGAATCTTTCGTGGACGGGAACGAAAAATTAACTGGATAATGAGAAACATGGACAAGTTCGACACTGGATTTAGAGTTCGTGTAGAACCAACCCAAACTTTCCTGAAAAGATGGAAAACACTTAGCTTGATATCCGACCTTAAAAAAGCACCTTCATTTTGTATGGATATGTTAGCTGCTTTGTTTAATTCAATTTTATCATCTGGAAAGTACCCCCAGGAATGCACTTTGGGAGTCAGACTCCCCATACATAAAAAGGGCAGCACTAATAACCCTGCACATTACAAACCTATAACATTACTAGAAATATCTGGTAAAATATTCGCAAAGGTGATAAGTCTTAGGTTAGACAAATGGGCGAAAGATGAAAAGTGTTTTGTTTCTGAACAAGCAGGTTTTCGCAAAGGGTTCCGAACAACTGATAATATTTTTATACTTGAATTTATTATAACTAAGCACCTATCTCTACATAAGGGTAGACTTTATTGTGTCTTTGTTGATTTAAAATCAGCTTTGGATTCAGTCGTATAAACTGTGGATATTTAAGGCAAAGTGTTTCGTTTACTTCATAATACGTATGCAAATGTGAAGGCTTGTATTTCTTTAGAAGATGGTAATGCCGTCTTTTTCGAGTGCCTGTTTGGTGTTAGACAAGGATGTCAGTTGTCGCCATTTCTATTTTATTTCTTTATTAATGATATTCTTCAATTTTTGTCTATGGATAACCAAAGGTGTATTGATATAGATTTACTGGAACTTTTCATTTTACTATTTGCTGATGATATTGTTATGTTTGATAGTACAGTTGGAGGTTTACAGAAAAGAATCGATAAATTAACAAGCTATTGTGATAAATGGCAACTAAAGGTTAACATTGACAAGACTAAAGTGATGTTTTTTAGGAAAGGTGGTAGACTAAAAAATATGAACGTTTCACACTTAATGGTACCTCTATCGACAGAGTTTCATCCTACAAGTATCTTGGAGTCCACTTCTCTTCTTCCGGATCATGGTATATTACACAAAAGACATTGTCAGAGCAGGCCATAAAGGTTTTGTCGATGCTAAGGTCTCGAATCCCAAATTTAATGAATCTTTCATCTCAGGTTTTGATGCATTTTTTTTATGTCAAGATTATGCCCATCCTATTATATGGTAATGATGTTTGGGTTTTTCACCCCTCACCCAATGCTATTCGAGTTCATGATACGTTTTTAAAGGACTTTTTACACCTAGGTAGGACTGTACCAAATATTGTGGCTAGAGGCGAACTTGGACGTTATTCTGTTAAGGTGAATCAGCATGTCAAGATAATCAGTTATTGGCTCAGATTAGCTATATAATGCTATCTTAAAACATATCTATTTCTACCAATATAAGCTGGCAGAAAATGGAATTAATTGTTGGGCTCTCAAGGTAAAAAAAATATTATTCAGTTTAGGATTTGGCTTTGCTTGGGTACAACGGGGCGTTGCAAATATTAATCATTTTCTAAGTACGTTCAAGCAGAGATGTGTGGATATTGACAGGCAACTATGGTTCGATAATTTAGCCCATTACTCCAAGTTAAGTTTTTATAGACAAATTAAAGTGAATCACAGGCATGAAAATTTTTAATAGCTGTACCAATTCATGTTTACCGTATAGCGCTCTGTAAATTCCGCTGCTCAAATCATAATTTAAAAATTGAGGTTAATAAAAGATGTAATATTCCACCAGAAAAAGATTGTGTCCTTTTTGTATTGTCATTGTTCAAGAATCTGAATTTCACTTCTTGTTACAATGTCCATTTTATTCAGACCTTAGAAGTAGTACTCTACCCATGGATTACTGTACATCGCCGTCTTTACAAAAAATGTATCTGCTTTGTAAATCTGATAATGAGTACATTATTAACTGTCTTGCAAAGTATGTTTTCCTCGCATTTAAAAACGTGCCAAACTTTCGAAATTAATATAATGATAACAGGTATTTATATATGTTCTCATTATAACTACATGTATTCATTACAATTAGTGCTCCTTAGAGTAACGCTATTGTTATATTGCCTGTATACGTAAAATGGGCCGGTGTTACATTTTGTGGTATAACTCCTGTTGCAATGTCCATCTTATACAGACCTTAGAAGTAGTACTCTAATCATGTATTATAAGTACATCATTAACAATATTGTAAAGTATGTTTTCTTCGGATTACAAAAAATGTGCAAAGTCAATATAAGGATCACATGTATTTATTTATGTACTCATCATAACTATATGTATTCATTACAACTGGTGCTCCATAAAGTAACGTTATTGTTATACTCCATGTACATGTAAAATGGGCCGATGTCCTCATTTACTTCTGAATAAACAACTATTACTACTCGTCTTAGCTGGTGTTAGTTCGAATCTTTTGTTTCATTCTGTGGTATTTGGTGAGTTGTGCCAACGCCAAACGGAACTCTTCCTCCGTGATCTTGCTATCAGCTTCAGTTAAAACCGTAATTCTCGTACATTGCAGCCGACGTGAAATGAAGTTAAGAGCTATCCCCGCCGGCCCCAATACCCTGGCTACTATTTGTAGCCCGTGGACGACAGGAAGACTTCAATAATAAGTGTATAACATTTATCCCAGATTCTCGGGCTTGATTATGTTTATTAAATTCTAAAAATAGACTTTTATCTGTTTTTCCCTGACGGTTGAATAACATATTGCATGTTTGGTATGGAAATGTTGATACGTACGGCCACCATGTTGTTGGGTTTTAAAGAACCAAGTAGAGCAAACCCCTCATCATGCATGACAATACAGTGGTAGGTAAGGATGATATTGATTATCTGTTCAGTTCGAGTATCACGTCTCGTTGTTTGTACACATTGTTTTTTAACTGCAAGGCGTACAACGCGTCTTCAACACTGGGTTGATTGAATTCACGCGTGTCCCCGAGATCGGTGAGCGCTAGTGTAGTGCATTTTGCAGCGTACATCATTATGATAATTTTACAAAATAGTTTTCCAATGGTTTTCTGATAGTGTTTCGTGCGTGAACTTCAAGCTGATGAGATGTGTATATTCGTGGGTTAGAAACATTTTGCTGAGTGAAATATTATTTTCCAAGACGACATTGACCCCCTTGAGACTCGTGTAAGCTGTCGTGATTCTCTGGATGTAAATTTTAAAAGTGATGTTTATGTCTTTGAGCGCAACGGAGTTTGACACTTGTCACGATTTCGACATCATCAGATGATTGCTCACTGAGAAATACTTTGATGTATACAGTATAGCGTCATACTCCGTGGAATCCCTTGTACTTCAGCCGACGCTTCATCAAATTCAGTCATCAGCTGTAAACGTGTGCCGCCTTGGAGGGACAGATGACTCGGCAGCATGTAGTCTGCTCTTCTCGGGACGACGTTCACGAGCAAGCTCCCAGCACAATCCCGTTATTGACGACTTTCATTACATAATAATCCTTATTCTCGATCAACACGCTTGGAGAAACGACGTTGATATTGAGCAGCCAGTCGATTTTAGGCAATATCAATGTCCATTAGTTGTCGTCAGTGTAGACGAGATTATACAAGGTGTTTTGGATATAACCCAGGTTTTGCCATCATTTAAATCGCCTGCTGCGGCCATGAACCATTTGTTGTTGTTACGCACGAGATTGTATTGAGTGTCATTGAAGAGTCCATCCCCGATCTCGACATCGTCGAAACCTCCTAGATTACTAGCAGTAGCTCCGTCATCCAATTCGGTGCGATTGTACACTTTGTTTTTCAGTTGCAAGGCGTACAGCGTACCTTTGACTCCGGATTCATCGAATCCTCACGAGTCCCCGATGATTGAGATCGCTACGTTAACACATTTTCTGATGCGTTGCGTTCCGGGACCCACAGCTTCTGTCATTGTTTATGTGTAGCGTCGTGCTGAGATATCCTATGTGTATTGGTTCATGCTTTATATCTAAAACGGATTTTTGCGTTCGGTGATAGTGCCTGGAGTTAATTTCTTGTATGGAAACGACTCAGTTCTTCCGTCATTGTAGTTTTCTTTTTTGACCATCATTGCTCTCAGCATCTTTGAAGGCCTTTCGCCTTGAATGTTATCGGTCGTACTTATCTGTTCGAGATAAATGCACAGCTCATGATAGGAAACTAGGTTGAGTAGTTTAGAGCCCGTCACGGTGGTTTGCTGTGGTACTTTCTTCGACGTCAACCTGAGTGTTCTGGCCAGAGGTCGGCTGAGTCTTAAGTTGTCTATCCCATTGTTCAATAGCACGATCGTGCCATTGGAATCGTTCAGTTTCAATTTGGCTCCCAGAGGTTTGAAGATTTCATCGTTGAGCGAGCACTGTAGTAACCATCGCTCAGCATGTGTCGCTCTTTGTTGACAAAGAGTTTGTTGTTGTTGGCGTCGCGGGTTGTACATGATATCGCAGCGAGCGACCTCAAGTTGTCCCGATGTGTTAGCGATTGCGTGCAGCAGTTGAATGGGCTCGCCGCTGTGAATTCCCGGCAGCGTCATGTACATATTGGAAACATATACCTATATCATTATTATTATTATTAAAATGCAATATGAGTGACGTGCTAACGAATATGGAAATCATGGTGGATATGGACGGAACGAGTTTTAAAACGAATTTCATTGATATTTTTGAAAACAATGTCTTGACCGACAGTAATGCTAAGGTGGTGGTAAACTGGAATCATAACCCGATGCGGTTTTGGCAAAACCAACTCAATTTTGCCTTATGGTGCATGACGACGGGATCGGGTGTGACACTCGATTATTGAACGGACAAACTTACTAAGGCGGTCACCTTGTTTCATATTTATTATCAGACGAAACGAATTTTGAAGGTAATAGGTGCACCTCTTCTGCAAGATGAGGCGTGGAGAATGATTGATAACCCATACAATTGGCGTATTTGGTCGGAATTTATGATTCACACGAATAAAGACTTTCGACTTCCTGATGTGAACTACTTTCTCAGTAAACTCTACACTTATTTCCTTTAAAAGTCACATGCAACGTAAAACACAACTTTGCAGATTCTGATACCTTTCGGTATGGACTTACCGAAAAAAATCGTCAAAAATGCAAATTCAACTTATAAAGTTGAAAAATAACGCGAAGAAAAAAAACATGCGTAAATCGGAGTTCAAACGTTTCACTAATTTTCCCCTGACTTTTAGGGTAAAAACTGGTTTCAACAGCTGGGCTGCGCTCATAGCACGTGCGCAGTGAAATAGGTTCGCGCAGCTTGGAAGCGGGTTGTCCGGTGAAGGCTTTGGTGTGAGCTATTTTTCTAATGTTTTGTTGATATCTCACAGGCGCGAGCTTTTTATATGTTATGACAGTAAATTAACTGTTTATATAATTTCATTTGTCTATTTCACCACACGTTCTTCTTACCGAGTCACTTTCTCAGTTCGATACTTTTAAGCAATGTCATTATTTAGCGTTGACAGAATTTCCAACTGTGATATAGACATGTCGTTGTCACAGACAAAACTCAATGTCTTGTTTTATTGACACCTGTGTGGCTGCCTGCCCCGCGTCTGCTAAGGACAATATTCAATACACAGCTGCTATCACTGACCACATGCAATTTGAACTTAACACCAGTCAGGCTATAAACCATAAACAAAATGCATTGATTTATGGCCCGAGTTCGGTCTCTGTCACATTATGTAATTTCACAGACAGGCAGGTGTGATACTTGAACACATGACATGTTATGATGTCTGTTGATTGCTAAATGTTATACATAAAAAATGAGCATGTATTTACAAAACCCAACATCTCTATATATACACACGCAATGAGCCGTGCCGTTACACTTGAGTGAACACCCACCCGCTCTGACTGGGTTTGGTATCCCGGCTGCTTCGTTTCTTGGGAAGTAAACCCAAGTACACAATATTGCACTTTTGATTTGAGATTGTACGCTTATAATTTTGTTTTAATGGGTTTTTTCATAACCAACAATGTATATTATATGTCATGAATACGTGATAATTGTGTTTTAATTATATTTGATTTTTCGGTTGCATGTGACCTTTAACCATGAACGTTTAGACTCACTTATACGGGTGGTGAGTACATACCGGGATACCATACGTTTACAGGCCCCATGACCAACGATCAATTCATGTTGCATACATCAAGCCAACCGATCGTGGAGCAGCTACCGCCTGGATGAAAATGATATCAAAAAACTTGAAGGGGTTATCTCATGCCGGTACCATACGCTTGGACCATTCCATTTGAATTTGTGTGTGGCGATTCTCGGCTAGCATGCTCAAACACTTTCAGGTATCATTGGTAATGGAACGGAAAAGACTAACAGAAAGAACTGGTGTCGAACGTCGAGGATTCCCTCTCATCTCTGGTGGATTTACCAATAGCCATCAAGAGATACCAAGACACGTTGGAGAATGCCAGGTCTAAAGTCGACTACGTTTTCGGCGTAGGGTTGTACATGGCTCGGAGGGAGACATGCGACTGAGGATCAATAAAGTGGTAGGTTATAATAACGAAATCAAAATCGCCAACAGCGATCAGAAACTGGGCGTGAACCCAGACATCAACGCGTCTCAAGTCGCACCATCAACTCCCACCCGCAAAACAGGCATAGTGGTACCACCATCGCCACAACCGAAGCTGAGAGTTTAACCCCCACCACCGAACCTACTGACATACGCGGTGGTCGAAAATCAGCGACGCGTCGATTGCAAGACGGCACCTGTGGTCAGCGGGATCACAGTCAGACTGTTACCTTTGATAAAACATTCCTTTGCAGTGACATACACTTGCGATGACGACCACAGATTTTGGCCATTTTTGACAGAAAGCCCAGCATCAAGGATGCCCGTGAGTGTGGCGGCAGCTTTGCCAGCCAGTTTGGCGTGCTTCCCAGAGACATTTCAGATGTTTTTTAAACCAGTCTTTCAGTTCGCCACTGCCGCTGCATGGAGGAGGAACCAGTGGGGCGCTGCCACCCCTGCCAGTCAGAAAGATGACTAGGGTCGATATGATGAACCCTAGCGTCATCAAAACGCTGGTGATAGTGCTCACTTGTTCCCAGAACAATGTTCAGATCATGTTGGCTAACGTGGTGTCTAGCACTCGGCTGATTTGTGATCGGTGCGCTTCCCTGTTGATGGTGGCGGCTTCCAGTTGGGATGATTTCTGGTCTTGCAAGTTCAATGCGACACATGCTGAACTCATTACCGTTGTTGTCCGCTTGCTTAAGTTTTGTTTTCTTGTAAGTGATGCACTCCTAGAGTACGTTCACTTTGGCCATGTTGTTCACAAGGTCTCCCCATATGTTTTTAAGGGCCTCGTCTAGAGCTTTAAGATCCCTGATGGGAAATTCGAAACCGGGTAAGGGTTTGTCTCAGTACGTGGCCACCATATTTTTCAGTCCGTCCGATGCTTCTTGTGCTCGTTGCACATGCTGTACGTCTTTCAGATTGTCTCCAGCAAAAGTGCTTGCCGTGGCACCGAGCTTTGTCTGCACGATTTCCAGATGCTTGGCAGCCTTCGGTGAAAGTCTGGATCATCCGCCGCCATAATTTTGCAGGTTTAATTCGTTGCAGAAGAAGTTGATATGTGTTTTCCGACCAGAGTCAACAGAGCGAGCAGTTTTCTTGTGCCAATATTGGTTTTCACCGAAAGCGATTTTGAGCTTGGAATAGTCGCAATACAGGGGCTTGATGTTAGTTATATCTCGCCTTAAAGCATCATAATAATCGTTCAAATTGACAACATCTTTTTTGAGTTTGACATGGTCATGAGCCCAGAACTGACCTGGCAGATTGGCAGTACTTGGGAAAGCTGTCCATCCTGTATGATCGCGTTTTGCAGCACCCAAAGATTGTCAAGGGCAAGAGTGTCACGCTGTGGGACATCAACCTAAACGTACGGCCGGATCGATGTAAAGCATTTTGATCATTCCCGTGGCGGAAACCTGTTTTTACTTGTACTATGGACCTCTGGCCTACAGTTCAGAAATAAAGAACTCTCTCACGTGGCGGAATACCAGCGGCTTCGAAGAAGCAGCAAAGCCACTTGGAACCCAAAGATCACAAAAGTGGAAGTGACCGTTGAAGGCGTGCTCCAACCATCTGTTCAGTCACTTACAGTGAGACGAGAACCAAAAACTACCAGCTATCAAGCGATCACCGGAAATTCACGCTGTCATCAAGTATATTCAACTCGTTGACGTGTCCATTGGGGAATTCCTGACACGCCGCACTGACAACGGGAGCGAAAGCATCATGCTACAAATCACCAAGAAGGCGCACCAAGATTCGTTCAAGCCATCTCTTAGCTTACCTCACTATCCGCTCTGTGCCATAATCTGTGGCCAAACGGTTGGCAGTAAAATGGTATTCATGCTGGACATGCTAGAAGGATACGATCAGGATGTGTTCGACCACGTTGTCATTCTCTGCCCGACTTTGCACGTCAACAAGACGTATACGGAGAGAGCGTGGTTGATCAACGACAACTGTGTACAAAAACTCAATCCAGGAACCCATCGGCAGGACTGGTTGCGTGTGCTTATCATGAAGTTTAAAGGAGAGTCGATGCTGTTCCTCATGGACGACAGCAGTGCCAACAAAGAAATCATCAAAAAACGAGACATGCTCTCGTATTTAGCTTTTTCAAGCCGGCAAATGAAACACAGTGTGTGGGTCCTGATGCAAAATTTCAACCCGGTGCTGAAAGATCTGCGGGAACAGATGCGATGGGTCACCTTGTTTCACTGTAAGGACAGCGATTGGTTCGAGGAATGCCTGCGGAAAAACAATGTGACCATGTGAAAACTCTGCCAGACGAAATGAAACACGCCAAACTCATATTAAAAATGCACCAACCCGTGGCATATGCAGCAGTCACTTGCAAAATTTACCAAAACTACTAGCAAGAATTTAGAGAACTTCTAGCAAACATTTAGAAAACTACTAGCAAACTTTAGCAAACTACTAACTACTATAATTAGAGAAACTACTAGCAAATTTTAGCACGACTTAAGCAAAATGATATTCGAAATTCTCTTTCTGTTTCACTTGACGTGAAACTATCGTTCTGTCTCGGCTGCATGGGATTTTGTTATTTTAGACTAAAGAAATAGATTGTTGCATTGTAAGATCTACAACGACGACCTACTCAAACAAATGTGCGGCAAAGATGATGGCTGTAAAGGCAAGCAATAATTGAGCAATAATATCACCACCGAGAAAATTTACAAGATGCCGGCTGAGGAAGTTGACAAACTGTATGCGAGGTAAAGTTCCAGACTCAGCGACGAAATAACAATAAGGTCTGCCATGACTCAAATCTTCTCCGGCACTGCTTCATATATCCTCCCATTCCACCAAAATATCGACTCTACCTGTGCAAAGACCTTGAAGTGGATCCGTTCGTTGGCCACGTTTTTAATGCCATCAGCTGTGATATGTACCACCAGTATGGCACGTTAATATACAATATGACCAAACCGACGATGATGAACAACAACAATTCGATTGTGGAGGAGGTGGGTCTGTCGCCAGTGATTGATATTTAGACCAAGAAAAAAACACCAAAATTAGCTGCCGGTAAAGAAGACGGGTTAGTCAAAGGCAGCATCATGCATCATCGTTGTCACTGTATTGATATATAAATTCAAACCAGCGTCATCGACACCACAGTCACCACCGTCGCTGCTAACGCTGCCACCTACTAGCAAACAACAATTAGAAATATGCCCGCATATCATGTTATAAACAATTTTTAGTTTTTTAATCTATGCACACACAATGTCAACTACCGACGGAAAAACAAAAATGAAATAAATATAATCTTAATCTGTAAAACATAAAAACAACTTCTTGTACAAAAAATTATTTTGGAAGAGGCTAAAACATATCACCGCAACCTCTCCGTGTTCTGGATTGACTACTAAACAGCATACGACTCTGTTCCTCACGAATGGATTCTGACGTCTCTTCACTGTATTGGCCTCCCTGAGTGACTACTGGATTTATTCAAGTCTCTAATGAGTTTCTGGTCGACTCAACTTGAGATGTACTCGCAAGGGCAGGTGCAGACTTCGGAATCGATTCCAATCAGAAGGGGATTATTTCAGGGGGACTCCTTTAGTCCTTTGCTTTGTTTGTCTTTAAATCCTTTGAGCTTTCTGCTCAATAAAGAGGAGGGTTACCATCCTGGACCTCCTCAGCACAGATCCCCAACACCACTTACTCATCATCTCTATATGGATAACATTGAGCTCCTTGCCAAAGGAGATACCAATTTGAAAGAACAGGTTCAGTAGTAGGAGGATGGTGTTCCGGCCGCAATTGTGTCTTAGAGGTTTAATTGTGACCGAATCCGGTCCCCCCGGAGGGTAAAACAATTCCCTTCAGCAACGTGAGGGATTTGAATGCCAAAACTCAGAGCCCTAAGTCCAGCGTGTTCCCTTCACTCCAGTAGACTTGCTGGTGGTGCCAGTACATTAAAGATATGTATAGCTCATGCACCTTCCCAGCTGATGAAAGCCGCTTTTATAATCATGGATTGTGTCTTCTAAAAATCGGGAAGATAGTGTTCTGGATCCAATGACAGTGGCACAAGCAACTGCGCCACCATCCCTGGACCCATCTGTAAATAAGGATTTATATGTGTTATATTTATTTCTTAATTGACTAAATTCTTGTTGATACTGTTATTCATTTGTTTCTGGTTTTTAAAATATGGTTAATGTTAGGTCGACTTGTGGCCTAACCAACTGCCAAGGAGGCCAAGAAAGCAAACGGGTAGGAGCTATATTTTCCAGCTCATTGCCGGCAGCAGCAACGAATGGTTTAATTCTGAGCCCAAGAGGCGGAACAAGAGAAGACTTTTTGTTGTACAGATTCCCATAGAGAGGATGAAAGACACAGTTATATGCAGGGTTCGACTGATTAGAAGATAGTTTAGTAATATACTGCAAAGATAATTTGATACGGCGTTGGTTTAGAGAAGGCTGCTCAGCTTCAAGATAAATACTATGAAGTGTAGAAGTTCAGAAAGATCAAAGACAAAGTCGTAGACCTTGGTGATGGACAGAATCCAGTAGTTTCAAATTGCTTTTACAGGCTCAACCATATACGATGGAGCCATAATCAAGTTTTGACGAGATGAGTGATCTGTACAAATGAAGGAGAGAAGTTTGATCCCTTCCCCACTTTGAATTAGACACGACTTTTAATAGATCTAATGCCTTCAGACATTTAGTCTTCAAATACTTAATATGTGGTAAAAAGGTCAAATGCTTGTCAAACACCAGTCCCAAAAACTTGGCTTCCTTTACAACGTTAATTGGAGAGCCATCCAAGTACAGTTCGGGATCTTTATGAGGCTTATATTTCCGACAGAAATGTATACATTTGGTCTTTATCTGTGAAAATTTAAAGCCATTCTCAAGTGACCATTTATGAATTTTATTTAAACACATCTGTAATTGTCTCTCGATGGTATGCATATTTTTACCACGACATGAAACGTTAAAATCATCCACAAACAATGACCCATCTATTGAGTCATTTAATACTTTTGAGAGACTATTGATTTTTATGCTAAACAAAGTAACGGACAAAATACTTCCTTGTGGAACCCCCTGATCCTGATTATAATGGTCAGACAGGGTTGATCCAACACGCACTTGAAATTGCCTGTCAGCTAAAAACTGTGATATAAAATGAGGCAAACGGCCTCTCAAACCAAAGTCATGTAAATCTCTTAAAATACCATGTTTCCATGTTGTATCATAAGCTTTCTCTAGGTCGAAAAAGATTGATACAGCATGCTGGTTATTTACAATGGAATTTTTAACGAATGATTCTAGTCGAACCAAATGGTCAATAGTGCTTCTTTTTTTACGAAAACCACATTGAATGTTAGTAATTAGATTATTGGATTCTAGAAACCACACTAATCTATTATTGACCATGCGTTCCATGGTCTTGCAAACGCAGCTAGTTAATGAAATAGGTCTGTAGTTTGATGGATCTGTATGATCCCGGCCAGGCTTAGGTATTGGTACAACAATGGCATGACGCCACGAAGGAGGAAAATGCCCTGTCGTCCAAATATTATCAAAAATATTCAGAAGTGTTTCAAGACAAGCATTAGGTAAATGTTTCAGGAGCTGATAGTGGATATTATCAGCACCTGTAGCCGTATCATGAGCTTGCGTTAAGGCAGTATTCAGCTCATGTAGTGAAAATACTTCATTATAATCTTCACCATTATCAGAATGAAAGTTAATTTTAAGTTTTTCTTGATGATCTTTATATTTCTGAAACTTTGGATTGTAGTTGGATGAAGAAGAATGTCTAGCTAAAGTTTCACCCAACTTGTTTGCAATGTCAATTTTATCAGTTAACAGATCGTGGCCATCTTTCAGATGATGAACACTAGAATTTCTACCTTTGCCCTTGATTCTCTGTATCATGTTCCATACCTTCGTCATTGGTGTACGGGAATTAATCTTTGATACAAAGTTCTTCCAAGACTGGCGTTTACTTTGTTTAAAAGTACGTCGAGCCTTGGCATTATTCATTTTTAAATTATTGAAATTGTGGACTGTAGGATGGCGGCGAAAGTATTTCTCTGCCTTCTTCCTACACTTCCTAGCTTGTTTACAATCGTCAGTAAACCATGGTTTACGAATGTGTGGCTTAGCAGAAGCCTTAGGAATAGTTTCATCGGCAATATTATTCAGTTTATCAGAGAACAGCTGAATCGAATCTGGAGCATTGACAAACAATTCTGATTTCAAGTTGTCAGCACATAGTGTCTGAAATAATGGCCAGTTGGCCTTATTAAAATTCCACCTTGTTGCAGGTGGGTCATCAGTCGGGATTATAGCTGAAAGTATTGTGGGAAAATGGTCACTTCCACACAGGTCATCATGAACTGACCATTCGAATTCGTTATAAATACTTGGATCTGTGAGCGACAGATCGAGTGCAGAATAAGTTCCCGAACCAGGGTGTAAATATGTGACAGATCCATCATTAAATATGCATAAATTATTGTTTGAAATGAAGTCCTCAAGAATTTTTCCTTTATTATTGGTATCGGTACTTCCCCACAAAGGGTTATGTCCGTTAAGATCACCCATGATTATAAATGGTTGAGGAAGCTGTTCAAAAAGATCCTGGAGGTCAGACTGCTGAAGAGTTGAAGACGGAGAAATATATAAAGAACAAAGTGTAAAGGTTATCTGTAAAGTAAGACGGACAGCAACAGCTTGAAGATTGCTTTTAAGAGTAACCGGGCTATGGATAACACCCTGCCTCACTAGAATAGAAGCGCCGCCAGTTGCTTTATCACCTGGAGGGGAGAATGAATGAAAGGAATTGTATTGACGCAATTCAAATTTATCAGTACTTTTCAGGTATGTCTCTTGTAAACTAAAAGCCGATGGTTTAATATCTTGCGATAGTAATTGTAGATCATTAAAATTGTTCCTAAGGCCTCTGCAATTCCATTGTAGTAATTTCATAAAACAAATTTAAGGAGGTTCAACTGGAGATCGTGAGCGCATGGAAGTGCAACTCCTACACCCTGTATGTGAGTGAGTGATCTCCATATCAAGTGGTTCAAATGGATTTTGAACCGTCACAGGAGGTGTCGACGAAGGAGAATCTTCCAAATGTTGAAGAGCTCTGGTCTTTTTTCTCAATTTTTTCTTTTCCTTATTCGACAGGTGGACAACGCTCTCTGTTGCCTGTGTTGAATTAATATCATCTGGCTGTGATTCCTCAGTCTGGGATGCTGATGAGCGTTGACAATCTTGTGATATTGAAGTATTGTCACTCAAGTTCATCTGAGTTGCATTTACCCAGGTTAAGTCAGTCTGACAGGAAGTTGAAACTGTTTTTTTAATAGATGGCGAAACAGAAGAAGAAACTGTGGCCGAATATGTTTGACCAATAGAAGATTTTGACTGAGCGTTAACTAATTTCTTTGCCTCAAAGTACGAGATGTTATTCATGCATTTGATTTTAAGAATTTGGCTTTCATATTCAAACTTTGGGCAAGATTTTGGGCAAGATTTAGACGAAGCCAGATGCTCACCACTGCAATTTGCGCACTTGATGTTACCAGTGCAATCGGTACTGTCATGGGTTCCACTGCAGCGTGAGCAGATAGACTTGCCAGTACATGATCTTGCACCATGGCCAAACTTTTGGCATTTATAACACCGGAGTGGATTTGGTACATATACCTCCACTCCGATATTACAGTATCCAGCCTTAATAGATTGAGGAAGCATAGTCAGACCAAAAGTGAAGAGGTAAGTGTTTGTTTTTATCACGTTTGAATCCTGTTTCCGGGTGAAACGCTTCACAGAAATAACACCTTGATCCGTCAACTCTGCCACAATATCTTCTTCAGACATGTCTGATAAACAACGCGACCTGTCTCTAACAATACCTCTACAAGTGTTCAGTATCTTGTGAACCGAGACAACGACCTGTTTATTCACAAACTGCTGCAATCCCAGCAGATTGACAGATTGCTGTCGCCGTATACATTCTACCAAAATGAACCGTTTCGGAGGCGAAAAGACACCTTGGATGCCCTTGGAGGCGGCAAAAGGATTAATATTCAATGGACTTCCATCATCAGTAGAAATAACCAAAAATCTTGGCCAAGAATCTTTCATGAAAGGGGATACTTCTTCGTCAGATGATGAAGAAAGATGTCTCTGCTTATTTGTCTTTGATGAACCAGATTGAGTGTTTTTAGCCATGGTGTAATAATATAATTCAGCAACCCTGCCCCCCACCCGCCATCGAGTGTCAACAAGGACGGTATTGCAGTGGAAACCAGACAGCAATACCAGGGTTACAGGGATGCCATACTCCAGAAAATACAGACTTGAAAAGCCATGATATCTTAAAGAATAAGTGCCAGGCTGGTTCGGCCCATGACGCTTTTCTAAAGAACACGGAATTCAGAGGTCTATATAACCAGATTGGCCCATGAGCCACCGCCTTCTGGCATAGGACTCTAGGCAATTAGATACATTCATAATTTATACACTGAAAGTTTAAACGACCAAATACCCAATAATAGAAATGTGCAAAAATATTCACCATGCACAGGGCTTGGTGTGACCAGCCAATTGATTGAACCGGGCCAGTTCAACCACCCGTCTATGTGAAGTAAGGGGTGAAGTGGTGTGTTGGGCAAAGGAACACTATTCCTGGAACCAGTGCCCTCAACCACCAGCCTCCCGTCCTCCACCGGGGCACACAGGGCAAACGCAACCCCCGGCCAAACGGGGGTCAAGAGCTTGGTGGACCAAATATACTCTTCACCGGTCCACAACTAAATGGGGGACGAAGCAATGAGCGCTTAGCGTTACCCAGCACCCACCACGATTGGAGGTGGCATGCTTCAAAGGGTTTACTCAGTACCACTAGAGATTTCAATGTTTTTGATCCAGTCTCTGACGTCGCTGCTGCCACCTGGTGGGCGTGGTGTTGGGCTTGGTGTGCCGCTGCCACCGTCCGTCAGCGATATGACCGGGGTCGATATGATGAAGCCCAAAGCCGTCAGAACGCTGGCGATGGTGATCCAACGTTCCTGGAACAAAATTCGGATCACGTTGGCAAACGTGGTGTCCTCGTTCAAGACTCGATCGATTTTTTCGCGAATGCAGCTGATTTAGGACCGAAGGGCATCCCTGTTGGAGGAAGCAGATTCCAATAGGTTCCATGTCTCATCTTCCAGGCTGCGGAAACTTTTCTCGATGATGTTTTTTATGGCCTCGTCGTCCTGTACCTAGACGAGTTTTTTTTTCTCACGAGTGATGTGCTCGTCGATTTCGTTCAGTTTACCCATGTTGTTCACGAGTCCTCCACGAATGGTTAGCAAGGTCTTGTCTAGCCATCACAGTTCCTGAAAGGTTCATTCATGTACGTGGCCAATATTGATGTCGTTCGAGGCATCTTGAGACATCTCTCAAATCATCATCGATTGCCTTTGGCGTGGCACACAGCTCAGCCCACACCATGTTTAATGCCAGAACGGTCTTCGGGGAAGTTTGGGTCGTGCACCGCCATGACCTTGCAGGTTTAATTGATCGTGGGCAAAGTGGACGAGTGGCGACAGGCTAGCGTGGACAAGACAAGAGGTTTTCTCGTACAGGAATGCATGAGGTCGAGGCCCAGAGTCTTTTTTCAGTCGCAGTGTCCCACGATCATCGATTTCGAACTTAGAATAATCGCGACAAAGAGAAGCGAGATTTTCTTTTCGTCTTATGGTATTGTAATAATCATCCACGGTCATTTTTAACAGGGTACCGCCTCTGCTTTCACCCATTAAGGAGGTGTCCGCATCACCATCATCGAGCAATTGAACCACCCAAATCGTCCATGGGAATATCTTCGCCACCACCTTCAGCCATATTTTTATTTATTAAAGTTATATTATATACTTTTAATAGAAATAATGTTGCAATACGGACAAAAACTAGATCCTTTCCGATGATTGCAGGAACCCCTGGGTGTCAAAGCCATGCATCAATCCGTGATGATCACCAACAATCCGAGGACGATCGATGAAAACCAAGCGCTGTTCGTTCTATTCCCCAACATGACATCATCGTTCCGGCGACAGCTCGCCTGTCTTTTCAGATCAGTTTGGAATCCACCAAAAATAAAAGGGAAATCATGTGGAAGCTGGGATGCGCCATTGTGAAAAAAACGATGATCAAAATCAGCGGGAAACGAGATCCTGAGCATCGACGACAGTGATGTGTTTTTTAGCTACACGAACCTCTGGAGAACTGCAGGCGAACGGGTGAACATGAAATACCAGGGCATTTGTCCAGCTCAGTGTGTGTCGACTTGCATGTGGGGTATACTTTTGAACAAGCCAACCTTGCTGCTATACCGAGGAAACGTAAGGCTATAGCCAAGGTATTCGGGAACCGATTATGCATTCCGCTCCACTTTGAACTCCTGGAGGGCCACATGCCGTTTTACCAGCCGCGCTTGGCAATAGGCTGGAATACGAACTCATGTTTAACGATTATAGCGATGGGGGCAGCTGGGGATGAAGCTGAAAAAAATACACCAAGTTAAAAACTTTGATCAAAGCCCCTGGATGGAGCCTTACATTCGATTAAATACGGATCTGAGCAAAAAAGCAACCAGTGATTTTGAGAAAAAACTGTATAAGCCCATGAACAATTCCGTGTTCGGTAAAACCATAGAGAATTTAAGGAAACGTATCAACGTAAAACTGGTTAGATCCAATGAAGAAGCAAAAACTGAGAAAACCCATGGCGGCTCTACATATGAACAAAAGTCACATCAAACTCAATTGACTTGTCTACATGGGGATGAGCATCCTGGACCTATCCAAACATTTGATGTATGATTTCTACTACAACGAGTTAAAAAACCAATACGGTGATCGATGCCAGGTGTTGTAAAACGGCACCAAATTATTACTGTTAAAATTCGTACCGAGGACATGTACAAGGACATGACTGAACACATAGATTTGTATGATACGAGCGATTATCCATCAAATCACGCTTTACACAATACGACCAATAAAAAGGTCCTAGGGAAAATAAAGGAAGAATGTGCAGGGACACCCATTAAGGGATTAAGTCGGACTGAGGTATAAAATGTATTCCATCCTGAAAGCCGACAATGATGAGATTCGAAAGGCGAAGGGTGAGAAAAAATACGTGGTTCAACAGCAAATCAAACACACCCTCTTCAAACAGGCTCTCTTTGATAAACGCACGTTCAAACACCAAATGAATATGCTCAGAAGTGACAAGCGCAAAATCTATGAAGCACCCTGAATAAAACATACTTGTCACCCATGGATACAAAACGACGCAGTCGTATTGAACGGAAAATATCGTGACCTACATAAATCATGGAGAAGATTTATTACTGCCCTCGGGGATACTGGAAAGCTACTGCACTATCCACAAGCTCGCTGAAGCCACAAAAGTCTCTGAGGATAGCTGCAAAACTAATTGCCGGCACCGTGCTATGTACCGAGAAGAAAGTATGACATTTCAACACCGAATCGCACTCATCAAACCTGCCTCCTGTTTCTCCCGCACAACATGGTGAGGCGCAAAACGTAGAAGTATGCTCTGACCATCGTGGATGTTGCCAGTCGCTACAAGGACGCCGAGCTACTCACCCAAAAGATTCGAGTCAAGTAGCTAAGGCATTGGAACGTATCTACCAACGGAGCCCTTTGACGTGGCCGACCGAATTACAAGTCAATCCCAGGATGTGAGTTCATGGGAGCCGTGTCACAGCTGTTATCAAAGCACAAAGTCCAGGTCAGGCGTGGTGTAGCAGGAGCTCACCGCATCCAATCCATTGTTGAAAGATTTAACCCCACCTTAGCCAAGTGTTTGTTTGGACACCAGTACGCCCAAGAGATGGTAAAGCCTGAAAAACGATCGACGGAATGGGTGACCCATTTACCTCGAGTGGTGGTTGCCATCAACAACGAAGTGACGCGACTCATCGTCAAAAAAGCCGTGACGACTGAATCAGCCGCACCACCATCCAAGTGTAAAAATCCCGAGAAGAAGTATTGGGTGGGATCAGCGTGAGGTATTTGTACCAGCCCAGGGAACTCGAGGGAGGAGATCGACGTTGTGCTACAAACCCCGTATGGTCCATCAATACGTACAAAATCGATCGGGTGGATATCAAAGAAGATGAACCCCATTTGCATTACTTGAAAGACGGACCAGGTAGGGGATTCGTGTGAGAGGAATTGCTCATCGTACCCCATGATACGGTATTATGCTCTTATTAATTATTCGTCTATTTATACTCACACTCAAAAGAAACGCAAGTTTCTTCCTCAAAGGAAGAATTAAACTCAGACCCCGAAAATTATAACAACATTGGAAATAATGATGGCTGATGGTGTTGTTAACATTTTCTGTTGCCAGTGTAGGAACAGAAGAAAGAAATGAATTGCCAGAATGCACCGATTCCATGGTGATGTGGGCATCATGCACACTTTCCTCATGGAATCAAACATGCACGAGATTAATCTTAATCTGTATAACATAATATAGATAGAGATGGCCATGACTGCATTGATGATTGCATGACTGCATAGCCGTGACCGTGATGATCGTTACGTTAAACAATTAGACTAAAAAAAATGTATATGTGTATGACGATGATGGCCTGACATGCTCTGTATCATTGCGAGTTCGTGCTTTTGGGAAAATCCAAAATGTGCAGTCGGAAATGCACGACCGAGTATTGTGGCATACACATGCTGAAGATAAGAAAAAGCAACAGGATCAACTACACGTGCTCAGTGTGCGGCACCACAGTGAAATGTCACTATCGTTTGTGCAAGGCCCATGGCGGTGATGCCTTCAGGTTCAAAGTCATATGCCGAAAGAAAAAGGATTACATGCACTAATGCAGGTGGCTCCGCAAAATAATTAAATATTTTTATCAAAAAGCAGAGGTTGGTTTCCCTCGAAAGCATATCAACCTGTTGGACATTCGGTTTTCACTCGAAGTCATAACAACCATTTAGACATTCGGTTTTGACACGTATATGCACAATGACAGTCAGAGAACTCAAAGCAATAGCGAAAGAGCGTGGATTGGTGGGCTTTCCTCATGAGAGAATAGCCCACCAATCTGCTTGGACTACTCGACATTATATATGTCGATCCCTTCCCAATGAAACAACTGAAACACCAAGTGCCAAAAGGTCGGCCTGTGCGGGTACTCCAAGCTTCGCAAAGCTGAGCTGATCACATTGCTAGAGGACAGCAAGCCGGTCGAACTGAGATTCGTGCCGGCAGAACACGTCGTGGGTAAGTATCTGTGAGGCTGGCAGATGGCCGTCGTCTTGAACATCGATATTGATTGCATCAGGCCGCTGATAGCCAGCAAGCTTGAGGAGGAGCTGAGCCATCTGAAATCCATGAAGTACCAGCTCACGGTTAAAATGTCACTCCACACACAGTGAGCGGACAAGCACATCGAGCACATTTGGCCATCAACGTGTTCGGACATGAAGGTGTGCAATTCTCCCAATGCCGTACGCAGGCTCAGTGTATTTATGACTCGTAAAAACGAAAATTATCATTATGTCGGGATTAACAGTTTGAACAGGCTGTTGAACGACCAATCAAAATATAAGGGAAACAACACTTCTGTGAACAATGCCTGCATGGCTACATGTGCCGACCTGTTGGAAGTGCACAGAGGGTACTGCTTACGCGTGGGGCAGACAGCGATCAGGATCGACATGCCCAAGGAAGACGGCAACATTTTAAAATTTGTCAACCACCAGAAACAAATGCCAGTGCCCTACGTGATATATCCAGATTTCGAGGCCCTCATCAAAAAACCCCGTTGAACAAGATGACACACGGAGCGGAGTTTCACTTACACAGAACAAAAACATGAGGCTTTTGGGTTTGGTTACGTGGTCGTCTGATGCGATGGAAAAACCTCTACCGAGGTCCAGATGCACCCGATAGAATCATCAGGAAAAAATTATACAGAATCTTCCCCATGCGCATGACCCTCAGTCAACTGCGACGCACCCAATGCGTTCAACTTGAAACTGAAAATCGATCCCAAAATAATACCCATCCCCGTGGTGCTGCACAACCTTCAAGGATACAATTCGAACCTCATCATGCAAGCCATCTCGTTCTCGCTGGACGGTCTGAAATTCATAGATAGTTTCAAGTTCTTTCTGTTGTCGCTAAACAATCTGGTGAAAGCAAACGACCCCGAGGCCTCCTACAAAACCAATTTATACACCACCTCGTTGACTCAGTCTATGCTGCTGAGAAAAATCATTTATCCATACAAGTACATAGGTTCGAGGAAACCGCTTGACCGACTCGGGTATCAGGGAGGACGAGTACTTGCACGTAATAAAAGTGTAGGACAAACTGGGCTGCAAGACTTACTAAGGTGATTACCTCGATCCTTACTTAAAACACGGACATGCTGTTGTTGGCCGACATATTCGAGATATTCAGAAAAACCTGTTTGAAACAATACGACCTGGGTCCCACCTGGTATTAAACCAGTCCTGGCTTTTTCTGGGACACCTTGTTGAAAAAGACTGGCAGGGAATTGGAATTTTTGACTGACTATGACATGCAACTGTTTATCGAGAATGTCTGCCAGGCGTTACGCGTGCGAGACCGACGACGTCGCTAGCATTGCTCCGGATTCGAAAGTCGGCTACATACTCAAAGTAGACTTGGATTATCATACAGAGATACATTGCCCACACAACAGCTACCCGCTGGATCCCAAGAGGTTGGCGGTGAATCAAGACTGGCCGTCCCCCAACCTAGCAAAACTTGCAAGGCAAAAGTAAACTGGATAAGATCGAAAAACTTGTGCCCATAATGATGAACAAGAAAACGTACATCGTGCACTACAGAAACCTGCAGCTGTACATGTCTTTGGGAATGAAGCTGAAGAAAATACATCGAGCACTGCAATTCGATTAAAGTCTGTGGATGGACCAGTACATCTGAATGAAAACAGATTTGCGAAAACTAGCCACCAGTGATTTCGAAAAAATCTCTACAAAGTCATGAACAACTTGGTGTTTGGCAAAACGATCGAAAATCTGCAAAAACGACTAGACGTGAAGTTAGTCCGAGCTCACAAGGAAAAAACCCCAGGAAACTGATAGCCAGCCCGGCTTCCAAACAAAGCAAGGTATTTGATGGCGACTTGGTGGCGCTGCACATGAACAAACGCCACATCAAATTCAACTGGCCTGTTTAAGTGGGGATGAGCATCCTGGACTTACCCAAACACTTGATGCATGACCTTTATTACAACGAACTCAAAACACAGTACGGCGATCGATGCGAGGTGCTGTACACGTAGTCACTACTGATGGAAATTCGTACCGAGGACGTGTACGCAGAAATGGAGAAACGCGAACGTGTACGACAGGAGCAATTATCCCCAAGACCATCCACTGCACAGCGAAGTCAACAAAAAGTTTCTCGGACGAATGAGAGACGAATGCGCGGGCACACCGATCGTGGGATACGTCAGCTGGAGATCCAGAATGTATTCCACCAAGAAAGCGGACCACGACGAAATCAGAAAAGCGAAAGGCGTGAAAAACTACTTGGCGAAAAAACACATCAAGCACGATCGATTCAAAGAGGCCCTGTTTTAGAAACAGACCTACAAACACGAAATGAAAATGCTGAGAAGCGATAAAACACAAGCTATATGGTCTGAGAATTACCAAGACGTTGCTGTCTCCCATGGACATGAAAAGATGGATTGCCTATGATGGTGTCACAACTTACGCCTACTGACACACTTGTATTAAACAATAAAAAATAATAAATCCAATATGAATGGCGAAAATGTACTACTGCCAACACCGATAGTGGAAAGGCACGGGCGCCATCCCTAAACTCACCAAAGCCGCCAGACTCGCCAAAGCCTCCGAAGCGTTGCTAAAGCTTGGCTTAAAAAAAACAAGTTCATTGACATCTTTTAACGTTTCATTGATAATTAGAACGTGCTGCATTCACACATTCCGAGATTTGAAACAAAGGTTAAACAATATGAATATTCTTTCTATTAGACACTATTATTTTGCAATAAAATTGCGTTATAAATACTAGTCTTTTAAGACACATAACCCTAAAAAAAAAAAAATCATTTGCATTGTTTGTAAACAATCATGGCCGCCATTAGGCTAACCCCGATCAAAGACATTGACCTAGTTAAAGTTGACGGTGACCAAATAGGAAGAGTGATAATAATTTTACAGCCCTTGAATTCCTACAACCTGTTTGTTGCTGAAACTGAATTCGGGGGAAATAGAAGCAGCAACATACCGACTAAAGGTGTTACCTGGAAGTGTGACAAGTGAGTCTGCCACGGTGTCACAGTCTTTGATGCATGCTGTAAATCTTCCTTCCGTACATACACTATTCTCAGGTCAAATTTATGGTGGTGTATTTCACCTCAACATCTCGAATGACTAATCTGTCAGTCGACCATCTGCTCCAAAGAGGCGTATTCTTCCCACTGACTCGGATTCCGACTAGAGTTGTCCTTCTTGGAACTGTTGTACTCCACTTGGACCAATGGCGTGACTGTAACACGCCTTCCACAGAACAAAATGTTTAATCTTCAAACTTGTTGAATTTCTTGAGAGAAAACTTTTTCTAGATGATTTCGTGGGATGGTTGTCTTCAGTAGAAACCGTGCTACGGATCCAATATGGTCAATGAAAACGTACAATGAGTGGACATCAAAGACGAGGAACCCAATGTGTATTACCTCAAAGACAGACCGAGCCGAGAACATACAGACCTGTTGGATATTTAGCCTTTATCCCAGCTGACCCCATGCTCACTGAACAGTGAATATCTCTTAAACATGCATTTCCCTTATACACCCAAGGACATTCTATGATGATTCTCATTATTCAGCGATATTTTCATAATGCGTAGGGCTCGCGAAAATATCTGGTCTAAAACCCCTATTCCCCTACTACTTACTTGACATCAGTCAGTTTACTTGTGGGAGGACCTTATCGACAATTTCTCAGCAGATCAGGCTGATACGTACTTAGGAAACTGTCCCTTTCTTGACAGGCTTTTATAGTTTAACTTTATTTGCTATGAGCTATTTTAGTCATGATATGGTTGAAATACTGCCGATGTGATTTATAATCTTAACTCACTTAGGGAAATTCCGGAATACCTTTGGAAAGGACACACTGTCATGCACAATGCCACAATCAAAGACGCAAATACTTCTGTCATGCCCGTCCTGTCTTATCATATCATATCAACACAGGCTCAGTTTGTTAAGACTCTCTGAACGAGCACTGTGCTGAGTGTGCAATGTGTATTGCATTGTGAGCAACTTAGGTTTTCTATATGCTTCTAAGGACAAGTTCCCCCGACTCGTAACTTTCAATGTGTTGATTTTTATCAAAATGAAAATGGGATATGCAGACTGGCCAACAACTTGTTAAAGGATGATCGCTATTGGCACTTATACCACTAGGGTATGTTATGTCCATTGTTCTGGCAGGGTGATTTTCTGCGTATCAATCTTCTATCTGCACGTGCAGAGGTTGATATGTGGATAACAGCCTTGGCGGTGCAGGTAACGCACGTGCAACAAGCACTGGGCGAGTCCATTCGGCGCCCATGTGGTATAAGTAGGTTAGCACCACACACACACACACACACACACACACCCATCTCCCCTACACCCCCTTGAGGAGGGTGCTAACGTATACATACTTGTTGGTCGTTCCCGCTTTTTGATATGCTTGTACAACCCAGAGGACATTATGGAAACTGATAGCGATAAACTTCTTCGGCACACAGCACCAGATGTATCTCAGCAATATTTGCCAAGATTAAGGAAACACAATGGCAAATATGTGTACCTCGATTTCGTCAGTAACGTTGGTTCTATTTCAGCCATACCGTGACTACAATAAGACGTACATTGAGTTTTACAGATATAGACTAAAGACTAGCAAGAATCTTTTTAAATGTTATCACTGATAAGAACAATACAGCCGAAGGAAGAATAATATACTTATATAATCATTAATAATTAAAAAGACATTAGGCGCGATAATTTTATAAAACATATATCAGCTTTGTGCTTCAATAATGAATACATTTCATTGTTTTACAGGTGATCTGCCAAAGGAAATATTGTCGCTAAGACATGTGGATTCACGGTGCAATTGTGTTTTTATGCTGTAAGTAACTTTGAATGTCTGACAATCTTATCAAAACGGGATTTAAAAAGATGACAAAACGTCACCATATTCGTATGAATTATATGCAATATTCAACATATTCAGTGGTAAATGTAATAAAAAGTATACAGTTCGTGTGTACATCCAGGTCACAGTTGTATAATAAGAAGAAAACAACAGTCACTGGTCAGCAGGTTTAACTGTGTTATGCAATGAGTTTGATTATTGATTCTAGCAACATAATTACCCACGTAACAGTTCAATAAGTCACAGGAACTGGTAGGAAACCGATCCGATAATGTGTCAAATAGATAATATGAAGATGAAGGCGAAAGTGGAAAATAAATGCATACAAACCTGACGACTGAAGGGTCGAGTGTGTAATAAAAGACTTTGCTGTCACATATTTGCTGTTTTAGGAGTTTGTTAGTTGATGCACTGTACTTCAAAAAGTGCAGTGTGTGTGTACCAGGAGAAGTCATCAGTGGCAGTATATATATATAGCACTGGTGTAAGTTTGTTTCTAGTCACACGCCAAGATGTGTAATTGAGCTTTTATCATACATCAGGAAGCCAGTCTAGTCTGTGGAAAGATACCCTCTAGAACCAGACAGAACTGGCCTCACAAGGAAATGAACATATGAATAATACGTAAAAAGACCTCATGTGCATAGTTTGCATTTGTGTACACTTCAGAACGTATAATATATCAGCTACATTATCATTTAGTTATGAGTATTCTTTATACCCCCTTCACACTTGAGGAGGAATGAGCCGGAATGCCGTCAGAATGAAAATTCCTGGAGATTCCTGGAAATTCGAACTGCATTCTAAAACTTCTTACTCCATTTCGTATGCACTCCAACTATGCGTGTCAATTCTTGCAACATGCCCGAATGTTTTGAACATGTTCGAAACTTTCAAGGTACATTCTAAGTGTATTTTAACTGCATTCTATGTATTCTTACTGCATTCTTACTGCATTCTAACTGCATTCTAAGTATTCTAACTGCATTCTAAGTATTCTAACTGCATTCTAAGTATTCTAACTGTATTCTTACTGCATTCTAATTGCATTCTAAGTATTCTAACTGCATTCTAAGTATTCTAACTGTATTCTTACTGCATTCTAATTGCATTCTTAGTATTCCAACTGCATTCTAAGTATTCTAACTGTATTCTTACTGCATTCTAACTGCATTCTAAGCAGTCTGTACGTGTTCGAGGGAGAATCGAAAAGGCAAGCCACTTCAAATCCTGCAAGAATGTCCCGAATGTGCCTCGAATGTATTTCGATTTCTGGTGGAATTTAGGTGGAATATGCTTCAAACGTATCGGAATATTTCGATTGCACTTGGAATACAGCTAGAATGTACATCGAATACACCTCGAATACAGTCAGAACGTTCCGAATGATCTTCAAATGAGCCCTGACATCATCAGAACACCGCCGAATCGCATAAAAACGTAGCCGCCTGTCATTGAAACTTCAGATATCATTCACATCTTCAAGCTGCGCAAGTTGTCTCCAGCTTCCTGGTACCACGTTGTGCTGCTCATCTTCCTCATCCACCATACCAATGTGGAGATTAGGATAACGAGTCCTCATCAAGTTGTGCAGGCAGACACAGCATTCAATTATGTCCTTCAAAATGGAAGACGTTGGCAGCATGGTGGTGGGGAGGATTTTCCAACTCTGGGCCATGATGTCAAATGCATTTTCTACTTCCCGTCGGCCCCTGGTGATCCTGTAGTTGTAGATTCTCTCGACTCTCTGGATATACTATGCCCAGACGATTTCATCAAGAAGCCCCTTATTCCAAAGGCATCATCTTCCAGAATAAAGCATGACATACGCTCGTCATCTTAGGGTAAGGGGGACGGATCAAGAAATCCCATGCTCAAGGCAATCTTTGAGCTCGCACTCGTTGAAGATCTGAGCATCAGACATACTTCCGTAAGCACCAACATCCACCCACAGGAACTTGTAATTTCTATCCACAAGGGCCATGGGGACCACAGGGAAGAAGCCCTTGTAGTTATGGTACAATGGGCCGCCCTTGGCAGGTTTCCTAATGGCCACATGTTTGCCATCTAAAGCTCCTATGGCATGAAGAATATTCCACCTGTTTCTGAATACCTCCCTTTAATGGGTGCCCATTATTCTGGAGTGGTAGGGCAGATGATAACCTCATCCTTGTATTCCTCCACAACGACCTTACATACTTCTGGGATCATAAGGCTGATTGTTATCCTTGCCACGCGGAAGCTGTACATGATGCTGGGGTACCTATCACCTGAAGCCAGGAACCTCAATGTTATGTCTAGCTTGAAGTCGGGAGGTAGCGCCTTTCGCATATATATCTCATATATTTTATATTCCTGGTCCAAATTTCTGCACCAACTCATCAAGCATGGGAGACTCCATACTAAGGTAGTTGAAGAATGACTGCGTGTCCCCAACTCGGAGCTCCTCCATGTAATGTCCATACAGCCTCCTCCTTTCCTCTGTCAGCCATGGTCTGGTCTGGAATCTCCTGGGTCTTCTCCTGTTTCTTCGCCTGGTCTCCTCCACATCTCTTTCAATCAGGGCTTGCTGGACGACAGCAATCTGGAGCAACGCAACATGATCCAGGGGGTCCATACTGTATAGGAGTTGGGCAGAGACTGATGAATAGTCCAGATTCAACATGTTTTTATACCCCATCTTAAAACATTCCGGCAGCATTCTTGATGCATTTCGGACATTTGTGTTACATTCTAAGTGCATTTGAAGGACATGTAAAATATTTTAGCTGCATTCTGTTTTAATTCTTTAACATTCTATTCATATTCGGGGGTCATTCCAAGGGGGTTCTGAATGCATTCTATGTAATTTCGTACAGCATTCGAGGTACGTTCCATTTGAAATTCAAGTGCTATTCATGCAGCAATCGAACCGGCCTCCTACTGCAGTCGAAATTCATTTTAAGGATTCTTAGTGTATTCTAACGGCATTATAATTATACCTACTGTATTCCGATTCATTCGAGCTGCATTCGTGATTTAGTATATTTGGAATTAGTAAGAATTATTCGAGGCGGGTTCAAAGTGCGTTCTAAGTATTCCAAAAGCATTAATACCAAGTTTCAAAAAAGTGTTTATTTTGACATTCTTTCCCATATGCGGTTCGAATTTTCTGGCTGATTCTCCTTGATTCCTATCAATTCGAAATAAGTGTGAAGGCCCGTTTACAGATGGAATAATCCTTTATAAAATTTCAATACAAATGTAACGTTGGTGTCAGGATGTTTCCTGGCTTCGTGTTTAACGCAGCACTCAGTAATATTCCAGCTACAGGTATATGACGCTGATGATGTATATGTGAGTAATTGTGTCTTGACAAGACAATCCAGTGATCAACATCGTGAGCTTCGATCTACACAGTTAGGATACGATGACATGTGTCAACCAGCCTGATCACGTGATCCTGTTAGTTACCTCTTACGACAGGCATGGATTGAAGACAAATTCTAACCCAGATCATCATGGATTGATGTCAGGATGTCATATAATCCAAATAATAATCCAAATAATGAACTGAATGGGATAAAACAAACATCAGTAAAGGTGAAAACTAATACCACCAGATAGACTAGTCAAATTTCTCAGAAATATAAATGTATGAGGCATTTTTTAGTAAAAGCAAGCAAACCACATATTCGGGGGTAGTTCTTCGTGCTGAATACGAATCTGGAGTTTGCTAAGCTCAAAAATGCATAATTAGGTCACAAATTGGGGTTAAAGGTCAATGAGAACAAAATACTTTTTTTTTTAAAAGTGTTTTATTTATCATTCTCTGTCCATACCATGGACTCATTTTACAATATATTGATTAATAATGTTACCACAGGATTTCAAGGAAATGTTGAAGGAAAAATGTTGTATTTTAGCAAATATCTCCATTACCTCATGTGCATAGATGGTGTAAGTTGCAATCACTTGTGTGTGAAATGTTTATACAAGTACAATTTGTACGTTATACGATATACGAAATGATGCATTAAACATTTGACGTGTTTTTTAACTTGTCAAGTATGTTCACTTGCCCTTAGCATTTAAACAATTTGCATGTCCATGTTTGTAGACATTTGAGTTGTGTGTTACACAAGCACACACTAAAACATATGGATCAATCAAAGAGATAATATTGTCTTTGATTTATTCACATAGAGTATGTCATTGAAAGTCCTGGTTGCCACGGTGACGCCCCCAAAACAATAGGTTTAGTAAAATAGTGATTCTGAGCTCTGGATCAATGTAATTAGTCTCATTTGTGTTGACATACCAACAATTTATGAGGAAATATTGAAGTTTAGTTCACATTTGCTACAAACTTGATAAATGTGACCTTGACCTTTGACTTTGAAGGTGTTTAAGCACACGAATGTATCACCCATGGATCAGGATATCATGAACACCAGTAAACATTCTTGAAAAGCAAAATATTTAGTTACATAAAGGCATGATATAATGCATTCTATGATATAATTAAAAATGCATGATAACCATGGAAACGCCCTGAATCGCACGTGTCCTACCAATTACTCGTCTGAAATGTATTGTCAGAAAGCTGAGTCTTTGAAGTGCCTCATGATACCAAATACATGGTGCTGTATTTATTCCATACTTAGCATCTAAGAGAGATGCAATGTTATACATAGAATTTCAAGCAAGAATAGCAACAAACAGGATTGCTGTGACCTTGACCTTTGACCATGACCTTATTGCTTTACATGGTTTGGTGGAGCAGTGCTGGGATCAGCACGTGCATTCTCAAATATGTTAAAATCACTATTCAAAGTCAAGATATATTCCTTTATATGTAGCTGCGATGTTCTCTGAAAAAATATCATTGTTACCATGGAAATGCACCAAAATGACATATTGTCTCGCACTTTCAAGTCTGGCAACATTGGTAGACCTATCTCCTTTATTTTGCTCGCTAGCTGGAGATTGCCACTGGTCAGGAGGAGTATTGCTGAATGCAGTGTTAAACATTAAACAATCAAATCAATCATTCAACTTACCATGATGACAAGTTTGTTTCGACAGGCATCTCGAGACTGAAGCGTGTTTTGGAAGAGGTATATTTCTGGCCGTTATCATCAAGTTCAGGAATACAACTTGGTACAATTGTTACGAAGAAGACTTTGTGTTAGATTGACTGCCAGTTTGAGGAAACCAAATTAACCATTTCAATTTATACACATACATTCTCTCAGTTTTGCACAAAATTAAAAACTCGAAATCTACTTGAATGAAAAAAGATTATATTTATGCCAACAAGATTCATTTACATTTTATTCATTACTTATTTTATTATCTCGTTCAGAAATGAAAACGTTTCAGACATTGTTACTTGTTGATTCCCACATTGGAACTAAAAGAAGCCGAATGGAAATCAGTCTGCAGAAGAACCGGTACGGAACCAACAAACAGCAAAGAACTGCCTATTCCAAATCACTACAAATATATTACAGTGGCAGTGCAAATCCAAAGCCAGTATACAAAAGCAGTGATTATAACAATGCAGACTGAAATAGGAACATTAACGTAACTGCAATATCCACACAGTTGCTGGTTTTTGTGTAACTTGAGATGTAAAATGAGAATCGACCAAATCTACAACTGTCTGTGTCAGAATATAGAGGAGTAGCCCGTAAAGTTGTAGTTCCAAATGTACCATCCAGAACTACGGTCTAAATATACCCATCACTGACTACGATGGGCTATTCAAAGGTTTTGAGCCTAAAATACTTCTGATATGTGCATGTTAAAAATAACTATATGATATTGTAGATTGGTTAATGTCATTCTCACAATCGTAGTTTCCGGTCATGTCACATCTAATCACATGTACCCCTGTTGAAACGGCAGAAATGGATCAGGTTGAGTACAGAGCAGTCATAAAAAACGTTTTTGGTCATCGATAACCACCCGGCGAAGCACATTGAAGAGAGATTGCCAGCAGTATTTTGGGGGTCTTGCCCTCATCTGCAACCATCATGTGATGGATGAGGGAATTCCAGTGCGGTAGAGAGGGTCTTGAAGATGACCCGCGTCCTGGTTGGCCCACAACCTGCACCAGCCCGGGAAACATTTACCAGGTGCACACCCTGACTATGAGCAACTGTCGAATCTCCATTTATCAGTTAGAGTTTTAGTGAGTGAGTTTAGTTTTACGCCGCACTCAGCAATATTCCAGCTGCATAGCGGTTTATACGTTAGAGGAGACAATGACATCTCATATGGATCAGCTGTAACCATCCTGCATGAACATATCCACATGTGTAACGTTTGCACAAGATAGGTCCCAAGAATGCTCAACAGCGAAATTTAAGCTCACGATGATCACCATAAATAATGCCAAGATAACAAGATACAAACAAAACCCAGATGATTTTCATTTTAGGTTTGTTATTTGTGATGAGACGTAGATTCACCACTATGGCCCTGGGAGCAAGCAGGAATCGAAGGAGTGGAAGCATGCCAAGTCTGCCTCGACCAAGAAGTTCAAGTTATCCAGATCGACCAGGCAGGTTATAGTCACCACATTTCGGAATCGCGAAGGCGTGATCCTCACAGATTATCTTCCACGGGGATATTATGGTACCCTACTGAAGAAAGTGAGACAATCGTGACAAAACTCAGGCCTGACGTTCTTCTTCTTTACAACAACGTTCCAGTCCATACCAGTCGTGTTGCACTGGCTGCTGTCGAAGAATGTGTATTTAAATCCTACCCCACCCATCATATTCTCCATACCTGGCACCTAGTGACTACCCTGTTTCCTAATCTGAAGAAGCACTCCCGTGGTAGGAGATTCGACTGGCCTGGCAGACAAGATGGACCAAGAGCATCGAATTACAAGGCGATTATGTTGAGAAATAAATGGTGACTGTATCGATGTTCTCCCTCTAAATATTTTAGGCTCACAACTTTTTGATAGCCCCTCGTAGCCCTATATACAATACATTAAAGTTGGAACATTCTTACACAATGAATGCCAATGCCATATGGCAAAACGATAGGTGCGCATGGCAACAAGTGTTACTGCGACCTTAAATCATTATGACATACAAAATGGAAATACAAAACAGAATTTCTCGCATGTGCAATAACGATAGTAAAACTAAAAACAAATCGATCTACCACAGAGCTGCTTTGCCACTGTTACAATTCTTTTGCATTAATTTGTGAAGTTAGCTAATCTTAAAATTGATAAACATTTTCTTGTTGATTGTTGGTTTCACACCGAATTCGTTTACGTTCAGATTTCTGGCATAATTGTCCTTATATTAAAGCATGTGTCTGAAGGGTATGTGATCTGTGCTATGACTAAACTTGAAATCTGGATCACCTATAATGTATTTCAGGTTTGACTGTACAAGGTGAAGACGTATGTGAGCCTGGAAGATATGGGGATAAATGTACGCAGACCTGTTCTCCAGACTGTAAACCTCTTCCCAATGACATAGTGCTCTGTGGCAGAGAAACTGGAGAATGCTTTGAAGGATGCAAAGCGGGAGTGTACGGTGACCGGTGTGATCAACCGTGCAGCAGAAATTGCAAAGATCTCACCTGTAATCAGCACAATGGGTACTGCACTCTGGGCTGCATAGAAAATTACATCGGCGACTTCTGTGAGACCTTGAAAGAGATTACCACCGTGCATCAAGGTTAAAAAAGTTTAAAACATTAATATAAGATGAGAGAAAGCTGAACATCTAATGCAAACGACGACAAATGTGAAATTGCATCCATTTCCAATATCATCTTGATACACTTAATTCAAAAGCTGTATTATATTTTAATAGATGTACAATGTTCAGAGTGTCATGTATAAAATGTTACCAAGATGTGTGGAACTGCTTAACCGCTATCGTCTCTTCTGTTTTTCAGCGTTGTGGACTTCGTATGTTCAAGTTCTCATAAATGCTTTTATATATCATTGCGCAGGTACTGCCTATAGCAGTAGCACAACCGTTACCACAGGTGTGGCACCGACAAGCAGTTCTCAGGTCGTCATTCCAGTTGTTGTAACAGTACTTGTCCTTATCCTTATCCTTGTGGGCGCAGTGGTTATCTTCATATGGTAAGTTCTAACAAACTCTTTGTTTTGTTCATTTGCTGTTTATCGCCAGTTGGCAATATGCCAGTTTTATGATAGTAGCCTGTAATTAATTCACCATCGTGTAATACCATATTTATTATACGATATTAATTAAAAATGGTATTTCACGTTAACAATTTTAGTATTCTGTCTGTTACTTTCAAACATAAATTGATAGAATCTGCCTACAGTGGGATGGCCCTCAGCAAGGTTCAATACCACTGTGATAGAGGTTATAGCAGTGTGACATCATAACTATGATATGATACGTCTAGCGATATTACACTAGAGCAATATTGCCGTAGAAATAGTACACTACATTATCTTCCACGGGCGAGTAATAATAATTGACAGCCAGACAGACAATCCATATCATGGACATCGATCAACACAACAGGCACAGGGTGACAGCATCAGCCATATGAACCAGCCGATCCCATTAATCGGGACAAAATACAGACTTGAACTGAAAATCCCGCTTCAGTTAACAATCATTGTGATGTGCCTATCTGGTCAAGGATAAGAATGATCTGTGTGCCTTGATGGGAGTATCCTTTGGCTGTTATCGTCCGGTTCAGGGTCACCACTTGTGACAGTTGATATGAAAATGAATTAGTAATTGGGAAATATCCTGAACACTAGGTTTTCATTAAACATGATTTATGAAGAAGGAAATACACAATGTGGAGTTACCTCCGATAGATCAGTGCGACAGTGAATAAACCGTGACCACAATAAACTAAACACATCATGAGTGAAACATGTTGAAACCCAGGTCATCGCCACAGTCTCTGTCCTTTTCGGCTCTGCCCTTACTGTATTTATCGTAAAAAGATCAATGAATTCATGAAATCTCAAAGAATAGCTTGGCTTCGTATTGCTTGCCTATCTTTTAACATCATACTCAGAAGAATTCCAGCTATATGACAGTGGCCTGAAATAATCGTCCTTTATTCATTGAAATGACAAATCTGTGTCGAGCTACGTCATATGAAAATAACTCTTAATAATATGGACCAGTGATCTGTTTGATTGGCATTTAGAAGTTGGTGACTAATAAGACAGTAAGAATATTTATGGATAACAACTTCTTTATTATATATGATGCGACGTTTCGGTATGGATTCTTATACCGTTGTCAAGCAAGAGTGAAGTACTACAGCACAGACCAGGCTTATATACATGAACAGGGATTAAGTAATAACAACATGTAGGACTGAATGAGGGGGATTAACAATAACAACAAGGCACGGTGGCAATAATGTAGTGACAATAGGAAGCCAATGGTGGTGGATGTAAAAAACAAAATATACATGCTGATGAGATTAATTAACAATGATGGCTGCGGTGCTCTAATCTGTTGTTTTTATGAGATCATTGTATGCAGAAGGGATGAGATATCCCTGGTCTCTGTTGATTGAGAGCTTGTGTCTCCGGATTTGTACTGCTTCTGCAAGTTTCCTTTTGGTGAAGTCCTGGTGGTTTTTGGATAATATGTCCACATTGTCCCAAATTATGTTGTGATTGGGGCAGTTGATGATGTGGTCTGATAATGCCGATTTTCTATCAGATTTAGTGGTAGATGATAAGTGTTCTTTGATTCGGATATTTATGGGCCGGGAGGTTTCGCCTACATAGGCCTCGCCACAGTCACAGTTGATTTTATAGACAACACCTTTGGGTTGATGTTGTCGTTTAGAGGTGTTCCTGCCATTCGCTTTCAGTAGGGTTTTTAGTGGTGTAGAGCTGGTAAAGTAGGTTTCGATGCCTGCTTCTCGCTTGAGGAGACGGCTGATGTGGTGAGAGGTTTTCCCTATGAAGGGGAGGGAGATACGAATAGGTGCTGGGACAATGTGGACATATTATCCAAAAACCACCAGGACTTCACCAAAAGGAAACTTGCAGAAGCAGTACAAATCCGGAGACACAAGCCCTCAATCAACAGAGACCAGGGATATCTCATCCCTTCTGCATACAATGATCTCATAAAAACAACAGATTAGAGCACCGCAGCCATCATTGTTAATTAATCTCATCAGCATGTATATTTTGTTTTTTACATCCACCACCATTGGCTTCCTATTGTCACTACATTATTGCCACCGTGCCTTGTTGTTATTGTTAATCCCCCTCATTCAGTCCTACATGTTGTTATTACTTAATCCCTGTTCATGTATATAAGCCTGGTCTGTGCTGTAGTACTTCACTCTTGCTTGACAACGGTATAAGAATCCATACCGAAACGTCGCATCATATATAATAAAGAAGTTGTTATCCATAAATATTCTTACTTTCTTAATATGGACCAGACAATCCAATGTTAAACATCGTGAACATAGATCTACACAGCTGGGATACGATAACATGTGTCAGGCAATTCAGCGAGCCTGACCACCCGATCCCGCTAGTCCCATTGGATACTGATGATCAACCTAACACGGATATCTCCACGGGTCTACAAATTCAGAAGTGGCCATATTATTGTATATGTTTTATACCAGAACGATGTATCATTTGTTTTGCCAAAGTACGTGTACTGTGGTTTCTTCCACAAGTTAACCACTTGAATCCACATGCCTCATGTGTCTTAATACGTTTGTACCTTTAGTAAAGTTGACAATTATTAACTGAAAAAAGTCGATCGATCGTCCATAATGATGAAAAGTATTTTTATCTATTATTCTTACAAGAAAGGCATATATAGCAATATGAATGTACATATACTATTGTGTTTCACAAACAACTGACCATGAAAATTCATGTTAATCGACTTTTATTCTGAGCATACTGTAAACAACTAATCAAATAACAGTTTAAAGAAATATTACCTTATGGTTTGTTTGCATCCTTGATAGACAGGAACAACTAGAGAGTTTATTAACTTCCTATTCACATAGAAAAAAATCCCCAATTCGGCCAAGCAATGACACTTCATCCATAGCTGATTTGTTATGACAGACCTTTGGTTCGGAATAGATCATCATGGCTGTTCGAACAGCCGGACACGTTTCTAAGTTTAATGCCTTACATGACAAAAAGAGAGTTAGACAGTATTTTATTAAAGAGTATTTTTGGTACACATGCAAAAATGTTGTGGTTCAGTCTCAACATCGGACACCAAACATGATTCAAGTAACATGGTTTTAAGAGGATGGCAAGCTACCCTGTCACAAATAATGCAGTCGAAGTTGATGCAGTATTGCAATTTACCCGTTTTCAATGCTGAACTAGTTTACAGAACCCCATGCATGTCAGTCATCTGAGGCTCATGGGTGTTGGTAAAGAAGCGTCCTTAAGGTGTTTACATTTACCAATATTAATCTTGTAGATAACTGTTGCTCTTGTTTTTCGTTTCTATTTTAGGCGCAGAAAGAAACAGAAGGAAAGTAAGTAAATATATTCTGCACTCATTTTATAGAGTTGTCAATTCAAATAAGTACTTCAAGTATGCAGTGGACAATGCTGTTAATCTGTCATCGCGGTGTGCCTTTACTTCTCTCAGTAGAAATCCGTGGGATTTCCATGCTAGATTCGGTGACATATTATTATTATGAGATGCCACTGAAACTGATCATTTGATCAGGTTCGGCGACTTACTGAGTTGCCTTCTTAGGTATATTTATGTGTGTTTAGTATGTTCTGGTATCACCGGCCTGTTGTGTGTTATGTGTTGCCTGACCTTCTGTACAAAACCCACACATTTGCCTTAACAGATGCATACATACCCACTAAACATCATAGCCGGAAATCCTGTCCTTGACAATAAATATTGAAAAGCCCTAATTTTGTGGTTGCATTTAGTTCGGTTTATACTTCAGAGCAGTCATGACACATCAACATAGAATCGATATAAACGGAATTAATATATCTCATTTCCCTTCCGCTAAACCGCTATTGAAAACATATTCACCACAATCACATCCAAGGTCAAAGTCAAAGTTTCCCCTTTCAACACTATACGTTTGCTATCCTGTTTAAGACAAAACACGATACGTTCAAACCTCCACGATCACAGCTCCAGATGTGTTTGTTCACAGACCGTCACAATATAGCTGGAATATTGCCGAGTGCGGAGCTAAACCAGGTGGAATATGGGGTGTGGACATATTTAACTGACACTTCTTGTAGATTCTTGACACTGCAGCTGTACGAGAGTTCAAAAAGTAAAATATTTGGTGCGTAAGACAAAGAGAACTCAACAATTTGTGCAATAATCTTCTAACTATTCCCATCACACACTTGCTTACAGCAAGCTTTAGTTGATAGCTGAATATCTTGTACGTTCTGAAATAAGCTGTGATAGTGCTAATAACACTCATCCCTTCACATTTAACATGAACATAAAAAGTTATATACTATTAAATTATGTGATGTATTTGAGATAAATAGCCAATGCATCCAATCTATTGCTGAATACTGATTATACCTTGACACCGACACTGGTGTATCAATATCACTGCTCTTTACGTCTTCCACAAAAATATGCAAAATTAACTCTTTGTGAAAATTCTAGCAAATTATATTGAACAATTCTCACGAAACACCGCTCAGACATGAATGACAACTACTTCGCTCATATGTAGCTTACAAATTCACATGAATGTTTACCTCGCACATCGCAGTGCACGAAAACTGAGAACACTGTGTAAAACAAACACTACAACCACATTAATTTACATTTAATTTTCACAATTTGTTGTTACTTTACCATATTAAGCTTATGTCTTGACATAAAATAAAAAATATATACCTGAAGCGTGGTGTCTTTACACAAAATTGCTCATAGGCGAGTGATACTCGGCTACATGAAAACTCCGCGCTCTGCATAGCGGGGGACATCATTATATAGTTTTGCAAGGGAGAAGTCATTTCTATAATAAACCATTAAAGTTCAAACTTCTGGTTGAAAAATGATTATCATAAACTATAAAATAAGGATTTGAATTAAATTCTCAACAGCCTGTTGTGGTTATATGATGTGCCCCGTACATATTAAAATCACTTAGAATTTGGGACTGAGTGAATTCGGTTTTACAACGCTTTTAGCAATATTTCAGCACTATCACATTAGAAAATAAAGATGAGTTATGCTTGTATCAAGTATTCAGAACATCGCCAATGTACATGTATATCAGGAAGTTCAAGTGTTTCAAACTGGCGCTGAGACTGCTGTGACTCCAATGAGTAATGGTCTTTTCTTACTGTATACATTTCCTATTGAATTTCAATAAGACTGAAAGAAATTCTCAACAACATTATATACTCTTAAAAGAGTAGGGGAACTTCATATCTAATTTACGGTTGAAACAAGTGGAAGATGTACCAGAGTCAATCAATGTTGATATGATAATAATGAATGGCCATAGTTTTTTCTACAGTAATGGCTCTTGAAAGATGAATGGTGTATCATGTGAAATTTGCATGTGTACGATTTTCATTTTGGAAAAAAAAGGCTAGAAACAAACACTAACAAGAGTGTGCTGCAAGATGATTGTCAAAATTAATGGTCACCAGTGAGTTATCGATCTTCTGGAAAAGCCTCAGAATCAGGAATGACACCCATGCACGTTTGTGAGCTACTGCGTTGTGCAAGTGCATCTTATGCGTTCTGTTTAGGGGTGATGATAAAGAGAAATGGTGGTGCATTCATAAGATGTCTGCCATTGTAAAGTTTGTTAACGCTTATACTTCCTATCCAAATTGAAAGTTCAGATTCCCCTACTTTTTTTCAAGAGTATATATAGCCACCAAATGTCGTGAGTGAGTGACTATGGTTTTATGCCGCTTCTGGCAATAATTTAGCAATATCACGGCGGGGCATACAAGAAATGGGATTAACACATTAAATCCAGTAATGGTGACACTGTTGTTTGTGCCACTGTCATTGGATCAAGAACAGATTCTAGATTACCAGATAACGACTTTTTTTCACGGCAAAAACAACCCCCTATTACCAGATCTTAAATATATTTATAAACACTCTCATTACGATATCTTCCTCTTTTTGTTAACCCGTGAAGGGCTGGGTTAGAATATTGGCCTTCAGTAACCCATGCTTGTCGTAAGAGGCGACTAACGGGATCAGGTGGTCAGGCTCGCTGACTTGGTTGACACATGTCATCGGTTCCCAATTGCGCAGCTCTCTGCTCATGCTGTTGATCACTGGATAGTCTTGTCCAGACTCGAGTATTTACAGACCGCCGCCATATAGCTTGAATATTGCTGAGTGCGGCGTAAAACTCAACTCATTCACTCACTCACTCACTCCTCTTTTTGTTACCCAGCCATGTTGTTATTTCTATTGACACAATGGGGATTTTGCTGGGAGCATCACTCGATAAATCTGTGACACCTTTTCTCTTCCCATATCCCGGTTTTATACCTGGGATTAGATCTTACATCTGTGATGTAGTGATGAATAAGTGGAACGCCCAAATAGGTATAAATAAATTACATCAAACAAAACCATCTACACTTACTTAGGTTGTCATTCAGTTGAAGAGGTCGTTATGTGACGATTTCGCACTGGTCATACAAGATATGCTCATGAATATCTATTAATAGGCGAGGGTCCTCCGGTTTGTATCCCCTATGATGATAGCAGCACGGTCAGGCATGCCCTGCCTGATTGTTGTGATTTTTATCCCGCAGAGGGAGTAACTATTGCATGATTTCAGTATTCATGGATCTTTTTAAAATTCATTCAAAGTTAATCATTGCCTTTTTATAAGAAATAGAGTAATTAGATAAACTTGATTATAGCTGTTCAATTAGATAGATATTTTATAATTAGTAGTTTAAATGATCAGCTAAGATCGTTAAGAGCAGCATCCTCAAATGGGGTTAAGGTACTGTAGAATTATTGCCCTCCTTAGTGGGTACATAAATAGAAAAAAATCAGATTTATGAAACAGATAAGAACAGAAGTACTGCCTTGTGTGTTTGAGGGGTTTTGGCATTGGAAAAAAAATACATGGAGACGATTTTTTACTTTGTCTCAAAAAAGTGGGATTGGGTTTTGTATGAAGACGACTGAAAAACCATGTACTAACCAAGGGTTGAATTGGTGCCTTTTGCTATTTAGGAATTTTAAGAAAATGTTGGTTATTTTATGTTCCGTGACAACACGTTTGACTTTGACCCTGTCAATAGTGGTGTATTTCACTTGACCATATCTGTCATGAAACTGTGTGCACACAAACACCAGGTTGGGAAATATTGTTTGTGTTGTTACGTGTTATGTTTTGCCATGCAGATAGCAAAGGTGCTGTAAGTCCCCATGGTCAGTTGCTTTTGATCTCTATCACGTTTTTATATATTGTATTGTTCATAAAATGTGTTTATTTTACAGATACATGCTAGTTTTAATTCTCTGTCTGAGATAATATGGTTATTTTACTGTCCCTCGTCAACAGTTTTTTTTTTTATAATTTGATTGCACTTATTATGAGTTGAAAATTGTTCAAGTCATATTGACGATGTGACTATAAATCCTAACTCACTCACTCACTCACTCACTCAATATTACGTATTGTGTGAGTTTAACCATGGTCGAAGTGTTGTGTTTGTCAGCACCATCTTGAAAGGGTACTACTTTCGTGATCTATGCAAAAAACAAAACCCTAGGTGTCAACTGCCGCCTTAAGCTATTAGGGACTTTTCAGATTTGTACTTTTCTCTGGCTGATTTTGATCTCTACCTGACATAGAAGTACAAAGTTACGTATCCTAATTCCATTCCATGTTATTGTTTTCACAACCCATGTATACGGATGAACAGATTCGACAGTAATTTTATCGTCAATAATAAAGGTTTATAAATATTGTTACGGTATTTAAATTACTGAGATAAAAAGGCTTGTGAGTCCCCATTAAACCAGCAAAATAGAACACAGAAATTACGGGAATCCCATTGTCTTCCGCCGTAAGCAAAACAAAGGGAAGTAACTCTTACAAAGTCATCAATATCCCCTGCAACGGCAAAATACTCTTTATAAATATGTCTACTAGTTATGATTATGTCAAATGTTTTGGAGTGTATACAGCAAAGTGGAAGGAGAGTATTGAAAGATTTTTAAGATCTGCTTCAGAGAGGAGCACTACTACCAAATTCAGTTGAAGTCATGGAAATGCAACAAGATGACATCCTCATAGTCACATCCTAAGTCACGTTTCCATGGAAACCACAAAAAATAAAATTCATATCTGGGTCTAAACCCAAAAATGCACATCTAGGGATCATGCTTGATATGTGTACAAAATTTGATGAAGCTAGCATGTATAGTTTGGAAGATCTGTTACCACCAGTTGCATCACCCCATTTCATACACCTATGTGAGGTCGCCGGTGTTGTTCCACCATGATGTGTTTAAAATGGAATCTGGCGTGCTAGTGCCTAGTTGGCCACATTCACGGAGTTTCTGTAATTCAGTGTCGGATACAGGATCAGCACGGAATGGTAGGTTTCCTTTACCTTGTTTTTGTAATGACTTGAGTTTTGATTTCAAAACCTCCCTAAGTTTCATGAAATGCATTGACTCGGCTAACACAAGTGAGTAGCCTTTACGCTTCAAATAGCGTTCAATGCTACCCTTTATTCCCCGGAGGGAAGACGGTTCATACTCCGAACCATCAGATTTTCTTGCCGATATATTTTTTTTACATAGGAGAGTGTTCAGTTCATGGGGGGCAATGTCTTCAAGCTGTCTTGGATCATTAAGACACTCGCGGAGAAATCTATAAACAAGATTCATGTCCAATTTTGTCTTTTTCATTGTGTTTTCGTTTTCGTTCGCAGCCAAGAAGTTATCAATGTCATGGTCAAAAACAGGAACAAATCTGTCAAAAGTTTTGTTTTCGATTGGGGGGTCAAAAATATCATCTTGTAGCAAGTCATTTATGACACTCTGAGGCAGGTGGGGACTTTGGTGAGAAGCCGACTCGCTCGAGATTGTTTCCGGCAACACTTTCAGTCTGTACCTTGCAACTTCCATGTCTCCATATTCCGTGTCTATGACATACACGTGAAAGGAATTTAGTGATTATGTTATTCTTGTTATACGACCAGTAATGTCTCCGTCCACTTTGACCAGGTCATTGACTTTGATTGGCGTTAACTGGGTAGCCGTGTTTGTTTACAAAAGGCGATTTTATCAGTTTTAGACATTTTTTTCTAACTAAAAATGTTAAGTAGACGACGCTATATTGTTAATGGAGTATGAAATAAAACATTGAATTAGAATCAAAATCGAAATCCTGTATGTTGTTTTTGTTCTGTTTTTAAATCTCGAATAAGTGCGATTACATCACGGTCAATTTATCAATGAGTCGATGAAATTTTATGAATGAACGTAATGATTGTAAGTAGTTCCGGCATCCAGTAAAAATGTACAAATATCCGATCAACCAATCAACGTTGAGAATCACTAAATTGCACACTGTGCAAATATCAAAAAGATATTACACGGGATCTCCTCACCCGTATGGGTAATAATTGAGAAATACTACCGACTCATACATTTATGTTACAGAAATATAGTGATGGTAATATGAAAATACAAAACTAAATCTTGACATCAGGTGGTAACAACTGTGATAGTCTCATTAAAATGTTTGCAATTCCTGATATTTCATTGTTAATTATTATCTGAAGTGGGTGACCTCGCTTAGGTCATTTTAAGGCCTACTGTGGTATGTTTCGCGATTTTCCGCCTTCAATATTTTTCCTGCGTTTTTTGAAGTTTAGTTCTTAATTAAGGAGGGGTGCTTGAAATAAGATACGACTTACATCAATGCAAGGGCATTACACGATAACGCTATGAGGGTACAGGCGAGCTAATGACAGAATCAGTCAGTGACCAGAACTGTATTCAATATACGTTCATACACAATATGGTTGCAGAAAATTTAGCGAAAATGGGTATATTTCCCTAAATACAGATAGCATTTGGAATTTGAGGGAGATGACGTTCAGTGGAGAATCTAAGTGACTCTAACTGTGTAATATGTATTATCTTGTTTGTGATTCGTTGTACATTTGTTCTCCCTATTTGTGCTCGTGTACTCCAAGTGCGTTTACAAGCAAATTTAACCAGTGTGAATGTCTAGTTTCTGACACCAACCCTTTGTCTGTATATTTCACGTTTCGACCACACTCTCTCCCAAGAACACACAGCAGGACAGAATTGTGATGAAATGACAAATGTAAACCATGAACACACCGAAAACACTAGACAGGTCCTATATCTTCACTTTTCATCTGTTCAGATACACCATCAAAGTTTCTGGATACCGAAGGTAACACTGACATTATAGCATATTGAACACTGGTTGCCATGTAATATTAATAAAGTTGAAAGGACATATTAATGAGGGCAGCAAGTCTTTACAAAAAATCTCTAATTTTTTCTCGTGTGTCCTGTCAAGTGTATCTTGAGGCAGACTGGGTGTGTAGTAAGTGGTAACGGTAGACCATTTTTCATTAGCAGCAAAATCTCTACATTTGTACACTGTGGCCGACGTGATTTGAAATTGACACACCATAATTTGTTTTACGAAATACCACATAACACGCTGTCACTAGAATGTGTTGTCAAAACGCAGTTGTGTACAGTTCACCCTCGTATGGTAGAAGTACTGTAGGTAATTCAACATTATTCCAAAACAACACATCGTTTCTATTTCAGCAACAGTGTTGTGTCACCTTTTTTTCTGGTGCTTCAATCACTTGATTGTCTGTGCTTACAGGTGTTTACTGTTGTGTGACATCAGGCAGCAAACACTGAATTTGGTATTCAAATTGTGTGTGTGACGGGATCTACAGTTCGGGTAGAACAGGCCTGCACCTTTCGCCAGATCTTGGCGATCTATTCCAGGAGTTGATCACCTTTTACATGCGTTTTACCTTTTACCTATGGAAGTGAAACGATGGTATATATTAACGTATGCAAGTACACAACTGTAGATATATATACACTTGTGGAGAGCAATCAAATATGAAACACATTAAGTACTCTGCTAAAATCCCGCTAAAAAGGGCGTTCTTTAAATAATCAAGACTGAATCCATGTCAGGTCAAATCAAGTAAGTTACCATTCAGATCGCACTGTGGCAATACAGAATTGTGTGGCGGAATACCATCATTCCAGAGAGCAGTGATGAGAGCAATATAAACCAATGATGGTAGTATTTACCTCGGCATCAGTAATCTAACTTTGAAGAAAGGGCTAAGCAGAGAGTGTCCAGGGTTTCACCATCACATACAATGCTGGTCTCCTTTTGCATTGAGATGTAATGAAAGATGAGAGGCACGAGTTAACTCCCTTTATATACCACTCTTTGGCAGACGATTCGGGAAAATGATCATTGTAGCACTTTACAAATCATTCTGTCTAAATCGAGTAAAGTCTGAACATAGCAACCTAATGCCCCTTACTGAATATGCAGGTACAATGTATAAGAGGATGATACACTGTCGCACATCGTAAAACACTGCATAACAACACTATGAATAAATGGTAGGAGTTACTTACATAACTATTTGCAAAAACTGCTATAATACATATCATGCATTATAATTATAGGTGTAACTATTTCAGTAATACGTACATTATTTCACGTCCGTGCCGACAGATGCAGCAACCTCAAGGCGTTGCTTCCATTCAGTATTTCACGTCCTTGCCAACAGATGCAGTGGGATCCAGGCGTTGCTTCCATTCAGTATTTCACGTCCTTGCCAACAGATGCAGTGAGCTCCAGGCGTTGCTTCCATTCAGTATTTCACGTCCTTGCCAACAGATGCAGTGATCTCCGGGCTTTGCTTCCATTCAGTATTTCACGTCCGTGCCGACAGATGCAGTGAGCCCCAGGCGTTGCTTCCATTCAGTATTTCAAGTCCTTGTCGGTAGATGCAGTAAGCTCCAGGCGTTGCTTCCATTCAGTATTTCACGTCCTTGTCGGTAGATGCAGTAAGCTCCAGGCGTTGCTTCCATTAAGTATTTCACGTCCTTGCCGGAAGATGCAGCAAGCTCCAGGCGTTGCTTCCATTCAGTATTTCACGTCCTTGCCGACGGATGCAGTAAGCTCCAGGCGTTCCTTCCAATCAGTATTTCAAGTCCTTGCCGACAGATGCAGTAGCTCCAGGCGTTGCTTCCATTCAGTATTTCACGTCCTTGCCGATGGATGCAGTGAGCTCCAGACGTTGCTTCCATTCAGTATTTCATGTCCTTGCCGGAAGATGCAGTAAGCTCGAGGCGTTGCTCCCATTCAGTATTTCACGTCCTTGCCGACAGATGCAGTAAGCTCCAGGCGTTGCTTCCATTCAGTATTTCACGTCCTTGCCAACAGATGCAGTGATCACCGGGCTTTGCTTCCATTCAGTATTTCACATCCTTGCCGACAGATGCAGTTAGCTCCAGGCATTACTTCCATTCAGTATTTCACGTCCTTGCCGACAGATGCAGTAAGCTCCAGGCTTTGCTTCCATTCAGTATTTCACGTCCTTGCCGACAGATGCAGTTAGCTCCAGGCGTTGCTTCCATTATATTTCACAGTCCTTGCCGGAAGAATCAGTTCAGAACATATTTCCATTCAGTCACGTCATTGCCGGATGCAGATCCTATCCCACGCTGGTAGCTGAAAGTCCGGATAGCCAAGTGTTTCCTATCACAGCAAAAATAACTTCGTTTGCATTATTTCGTCCTTGCCGCATCCGGAAACTGAACAGTAACGCAGTTTAGAGCTTTGCTTCTGTCATTATGGAACACACATTTAGTTTCAGGTCGCTGAAGATTCGTCTTGGTTTCCGTTGCCGATGCGGATGTAGGTTTCAGCTAAGACCCCAGGCAACAATGATATCCTTCAATGGATTGTAAGTATTTCACGATGATTTGTCAACAAGAGATAAATGTACTTACGTTCGCACAGATGCCGACAGATGCAGTTAGCTCCAGGCGTTGCTTCCATTATGTATTTCACGTCCTTGCCGGAAGATGCAGTAAGCCCCAGTTGTTGCTTCCATTAAGTATTTCACGTCCTTGCCGACAGATGCAGTGAGCTCCAGGGGTTGTTTCCATTCAGTATTTCACGTCCTTGCCGATAGATGCAGTTAGCTCCAGGCGTTGCTTCCATTAAGTATTTCGCATCCTTGCCGACGGATGCAGTAAGCCCCAGGCGTTCCTTCGATTAAGTATTTCACGTCCTTGCCGACAGATGCAGTAAGCTCAAGGCGTTGTTTCAATTCAGTATTTCACGTCCTTGCCGGAAGATGCAGTAAGCCCCAGTCAGTAGTCTGCATTGTATCCACGCTGGTACTGTCACAATTAACAGTGTGGCGGGTGAAAGTCGGATAGCCAAGTGTTGCGAGCATTCGATTGTCTCGATGAAGACTATGGGTACTATATGAGGGAAACACATTTCTGGTTTCTGCCACAGTTATATTGCGTTTGTGACATATTACATTGATCCCGACCTAATACCTAATAAGTAGACCTCAAAAGGCAATTACATGCACACCACATAAGGCTTTATTTTCTTTTATTCAAGCGTACTGTTGTTTTCTAAAAGTCGAAAATTAGGGCAGCGTTGCCATTAACAAACAACACACAATGAACACTGCTAAATGTTTTCCACAATTTTGTTATACGTTTAAAAACTGTAAATGTCTCCGCCTTTTCTCGTGCACTGATAAAAGCACTGTGCTACGATTTATAAGGCTCCTTGCCGCAAGGAAAAATTTCAATTAAGGTTCTAGGCCCAATAGCAAAGGGCAGATAATTCCAAATTAATTTTTAAAAATCAATTTCCAAAGCAATTATCTCCGAAGCTACGTGTCCAATGACTACCAAGTTTCTGGGGCAGCTCTGGATTTCGATTACCTTCAATTTCAACTGCAGAAAGCATGGGGCTAAGAGGCACCGTTTGGCTGCCATATTGGATTGAAGGAAATTTGACGATTGTGTGCGTTGGATAGCTAGGATCATGTCGATTCCAGAACACTAATCGTTTTGTCTGTAGACCCCAGGACAACGGAGCAACGGCCTGTTAAAGAGGGAACTATTTCACAGGTACATAACCCCCGCGACCCCGGCTGTATTTCAGCCATTCGCCCGCGTGTCAGAAACGTGTTCTGGCTGCGTTTTTGACGATTTCTAGCCCTCAAGTAAGCTTCAAACACCCGGAACTATGAGATCAGCCTTCCAATTGCCACAAAAATGTCCCTGTGCATGTAGGCTGTTAATGCTGATTACATCTACCCATTGCAGTGAAGTATCTCCAAAGACAACAGAGGGACAAGTGGAATTATATTTTCCTCTACAGAACACAATGTATCTTAAACGTTTGCTGGTCATATTTTGTTAATGGTGCATGTTCAAAGTATCAATATCTGGTGGCTAGATACATATCATCCTGGACATTTTAGAACTTTACAACGATCTTTCTACTGGCCAATGTGACATCATCCTCTGCTGGTGGCCGGGTCACGTCGGCTGAACAGGTAACGCAAAGGCCGATGCTGCAGCTAAAGCAGCTCTTGACAAGCCGTTATCTCCACCACTGTTATACCTACATGGGTTGTCAGTCAAGTCGTGGATGAGGTAATTTTACGACGATGTCGTGTTTGCCACAGTCGGTTTCACATGACTATCTGCTGAAAAAATGGATGGACCTCCCATGTGTGTCTTTTTATTTGCGACAGTTTGTAGCCATTATGTATGTGTTGATTATGTGTGTACATATGTATGTATTGCACTATACACGTATGTGTAAACAGTGTACAGGCTGTATGTAAGTGACCCGTGAAGGTCCGGGTTAGAATATTAGTCTGCAGTAACCTATGCCTGTCGTAAGAGGCGACTAAGGGTGGTCAGGCTTGCTGACTTGGTTGACACATGTCATCTGTTCCCAATTGCGCAGATCGATGCTCATGCTGTTGGTAACTGGATTGTCTGGTCCAGACTCGATTATTTACAGACCGCCGCCATATAGCTGGAATATTGCTGACTGCGGCGTAAAACTCAATTCACTCACTCACTGTGTGTAAGTATGGATGGGTCCATCACGATTGACGACAGCACTTACAATTTACCAACTTGTTCTGTGTATCGTAGATATTTTCCTTGTTTTATTTCTGTTATTGACGGAAAGAAAAACAGTAAACTGTTGATATCATGGTTTGAGGAAATATTGACACAAGTGTGTAGTTCTCGACAATCGAGGCAATTTAAGTATACACAGTTCTGTTTTACCACTATTTTCTAAAGGTATTCGTCAGTTAACGAGAAACACTGTCTGTTTGAAATGTGGCCTCGAAGGCTGTCACTGATGAGGTTACAACACGCGACTACGTGACTCCTATTTACGGGTAATTGATGTACGGGTGTGCGTGTTTATGAATCACTTTGAGATCCGGTTTCTAGGCTTGATCATAGTAAACCATGTCAGTCATTATGAACGTTCGCCTTAGTTTTCAAATAATAGCACTGATGGGAGCAAGCGTATGCAGCATTTTCATTATTTTCATTATTTAGAAAATACGACAGTAATATGACAAGTGTATAAAGTCCAAGCCATTTGAGCTCACGAACCCCCTTCTGCCAGACTCGAACCCAGACACTTCCATTCCTCCAGTGAGTCATTTTGGAGATTGCAGGAACAGACTTCCATCTGAACGGGTGGAAAGAAATACCATACACATAAATCAACATATTATATTGTTATTTTCAGCACCTGTCTCGGAAACACAGATAGAGAGCGGTAGGCGAGAGACGCTGCGGGGATCCATCCAAGGCGATAGTGGTGGGTAATGTTACGTTTTTATGTATATGATGTTATCTAAGGTGAATTTGTTAGAATGATTTTCTTAGTTGACCCACGTACTTTTTAAATAACCTCATCAATAAATAAAATGACAATTTTATATTCATAAAATCCTTTTTTTAAATTGAACAATGACACGGCGACTTACTGGAATGGCGTGTTATAACCACCCAAGAACCATCACACAAGACCATCTAACTGCATTATGAATAATACCCTGAACATATGTTTAGCAAAAGTACTGGTGCACTGGTGTAGCTGTTTCCATGTCAACTCCTGTAGGTCTCTGACGAGAACCACTTTGTGTTGAAGTATTCTACATGACATGTTCTGTGTTGAAGTATTCTACATGACATATTCTGTGTTGAAGTATTCTACATGACATATTCTGTGTTGAAGTATTCTACATGACATATTCTGTGTTGCAGCCAGGAACGAGGGGATAGCACTGATACCTGGGTCTTCACAGGAGTCTGATGTACACGGTAGGTGGGGGAATATTGTGGACCAGATGTGCTAGTCGCATTGTGTATACAATAATACTATACATGATATATTGTCAGCTCATCAGATGTGTAAGAAAGCATTTTCTGTTTCAAAAACAAACCATTGTGTCATCTCGTGGAGAGATTTATCGTTTGTGAAATTATCACTTCATATAGAATATATTCTTTACAATGAGGTAGTCCTCTGTAATCTCACATCAGCGGGGATACACCTAATCAGCACAATACCCTTTGTATATAATGTCAGAATACATTCAATGTATATAATATCAGAATACATTCAATGTATATAATGTCAGAATACATTCAATGTATATAATGTCAGAATACATTATATGTATATAATGTCAGAATACATTATATGTATATAATATCAGAATACATTCAATGTATATAATGTCAGAATACATTCAATGTATATAATGTCAGAATACATTCCATGTATATAATGTCAGAATACATTATATGTATATAATATCAGAATACATTCAATGTATATAATGTCAGAATACATTCAATGTATATAATGTCAGAATACATTCCATGTATATAATGTCAGAATACATTCTATGTATATAATATCAGAATACATTCAATGTATATAATGTCAGAATACATTCAATGTATATAATATCAGAATACATTCAATGTATATAATATCAGAATACATTCAATGTATATAATGTCAGAATACATTCAATGTTTATAATATCAGAATACATTCAATGTATATAATGTCAGAATACATTCAATGTATATAATGTCAGAATACATTCAATGTATATAATATCAGAATACATTCAATGTATATAATGTCAGAAGTGGGCAGACCACTCTCCACACACACACAAAACTGTGTTAGAACTGTTAGATGACATTCTATTCATGTAAATGACTAATGTGTGAAAAACATTAACTAGTTCTTGTGATCCCTGTACACCCGCCATGTTGCTGCCAGTTCTTGTGATTCCCTGTACACCCGCCATGTTGCTGTCAGTTCTTGTGATTCCTGTACATCCGCCATGTTGCTGTCAGTTCTTGTGATCCCCTGTACATCCGCCATGTTGTTGTCAGTTCTTGTGATTCCCTGTACACCCGCCATGTTGCTGTCAGTTCTTGTGATTCCCTGTACGCCCGCCATGTTGCTGTCAGCTATACTCCATGTATAGATGATGTATCGAGTGTTTTGTATCATCAGTGTAAGATGTGAACAATGTAGCTGTAAGATGAAGATGTCCGACTGAGTACAGAGTTTACTTTGTGTTACAGCGACACCGACACCAGCACGGAGAGACGCCCAGGCAGACGCCGACCTCCTTGCCACCTTAATGAAGGGGAACCTGGCGGCGGTAAAGCGGATCCTGGACACATGTCGGGCTGACGTCAACTGTAGAGATGTGGGCGGGAGGACACCGGTGATGGAGGCAGCATTTAGGGGACACGGGGATGTTGTGGAGCTCCTTGTGAGTCGAGGTGCTGATGTGTCACTGGTGGACGATCTCGGTGACAACATCCTTCACTGCGCCTGTAGGGGAGGAGACAGGGAGACAGTGGAGTTTGTCCTGTCTCTGGACGGGGTGGACATCAACAGTAGAGGACAGGGGAGCAGGATACCGGTGATGTGGGCAGCACAGTGGAGACACAGGGATGTGGTGGAGCTCCTTGTGAGTCGAGGTGCTGATGTGTCACTGGTGGACGATGGCGGTAGGAACACCCTTTACTGGGCCTGTCGGGGAGGAGACACAGAGACAGTGGAGTTTGTCCTGTCTCTGGACGGGGTGGACATCAACAGTAGAGGATGGAGGAGCAGGACACCGGTGATGGAGGCAGCATGGTGGAAACACAGAGATGTGGTGGAGCTCCTTGTGAGTCGAGGTGCTAATGTGTCACTTGTGGACTATGACGGTAACAACATCCTTCACTGGGCCTATCGGGGAGGAGACAGGGAGACAGTGGAGTTTGTCCTGTCTCTGGACTGGGTGGACATCAACGTCAGGAACAACTACAGGCAGACAGCGGCCGACGTGGCGAGAGTCACGTGGTACACAGTGGAGTGAATGTAGTGTTGATGTAGACAGTGATTGAGGACATGTCGTTACTGACACTGACGTGGTTCGTGCCGTTCAAGTCGTCGCGTTGTTTATAACTCAGTATAAAGGTGAGAATATTTGTTGTGTTTAAGGAGAAATAAAACTTGTTGAGAACATTTTAAGACATTTTTTGTTTATGGAACTTTACATGATCAGTTAAGGATATTGTTGCCTGTAAATATTGATGATATATCGTTGATATATGTACCCTGCATCTCGTTATTAGTTCTGTTTTAATTATGTGTGATAATTTTCTCATTAATCGTGAAACAGACAACAACAAACTGTTTGTTTACATCTCGCTGCACTCTGTGACCTGCTGATGACGTCATAGTATTGCGAAGACAGCCACCGCCCCTCATCTCTGCGAGGTTGTTGTGACGTGGAGCCCATTTCTGGTGTCCCCCGCCGTGATGTTGCTGGAATATGGCCAAAAGCGGCGTAAAACCAAACTCAGTCAGTCAGTCAGTTCTTGTGAGGTTACATTCTAGATCTAATTAATAGCACACTGAGCCGCTTGGATTCATTCATGCGAAACAAAAGTGCAGCAATGTTGGAGCGTGTTGAGTATTACGAATAGGTGACTATTTAAAGAAATTATTTCAATAACTTTCTCTTAACGTGCCGATTGATACAGCTATCAAACAATCCTGTTGTAATATCAAGTCTATTGACAATGATGAGTTTCGAAGAGATCTTGTAAACTCTGACTTACTCCAAGACCCCCCGGATGATGTAAACCAACTTGCTGAGTTGTATTCATCCACATTGTCATCTCTCTTAGATAAACATGCTCCATCAGCTCTGAAGGAAATCATTGTCAGATCAGGGACTCCTTGGTATAATGAGCAGGTTCTCTTAGCCAAGCGGAAACGCAGAGCTGCAGAGAGAAAATGGCGGAAGAGTCGCCTTGAAATTCACCGTCAGTTGTATAAGTCTGAGCAGAACTCTTGTGCTAGGGCTCTTAGAGGAGCCAAATCCAGTTCCAGTTACTGTACCAAGAAACTCTCTGACAATGTGAAAAATCCTTCCTTCTATCACAAATTCATGGGATCTCTACTTGGCAAGAAGAATGATACCCCATTACCACCGTCCACTAATGACAAGGATCTTGCTGACAATTTTTCAGCCTACTTCTCAAGTAAAATTGAAAATATCAGGAAAAGCTTTGACCAAACATTTCTTGACACACAGGATCCTTCAACATGTCCACCCGATGATAGGATCTGCCTGGACACCTTTGATTCTTTCACTGCACTCATCAAACGGTCAAAAAAGACATTGTGTCTTCTCGATCCGATGCCAACTCGTCTCCTTGCTGACTTTTTGGAGACTCTTTTGCCAGTTATTACGAAACTGATCAACTTGAGCTTAGTTAATGGTTTCTTTCCAGAGGTGTTCAAGCAAGCTGTGGTAAAGCCATTACTTAAGAAAGACAATTTGGATATCAATACTCTCAAGAATTACAGACCTGTCTCCAACCTTTCTTTCCTTTCCAAGATCCTTGAACGTGCAGTTGATGTCAGACTCAGATCCTATCTCTCTTCAAATGATTTTCTGAACAGATTCCAATCAGCCTATCGTCCTAGGCACAGTACTGAGACCGCCTTACTTCAAATTCTGAATAACCTGAGATGCCATGCGGACTTGGGTAATGTGTCACTTCTCCTCTTGCTTGATCTCTCAGCGGCGTTCGACACGGTCAACCATCAGAAGCTCCTTAGCCGTCTTCAGGATGACTATAACATACAAGATCAAGAGTGAGTCAGTGCACGAAGGCAATTAGTTCATGGATGATGACAAATGAGCTGAAGCTCAATGATGATAAGACTGAGGCTATGTTGATTGGCACATCGCAACGTCTGAAAAGGATAAACTCTACGGACATCACAGTAGCCAACTCAGATATCCCACTTTCATCCAGTGTGAAAAACCTAGGTGTTTATCTTGATCCTTGTCTCACCATGGAGCAACATGTCAACCATCTCTGTAGAGTAGGCTACTTCCATCTCCACTCTATTGGTAACATCCGCCATCTTGTAACCACAGATGCTGCTAAAGTTCTCACTCAGTCACTTGTTCTCTCCAGGATTGACTATTGCAATAGCCTACTGTTTGGAATCTCCAATGATCTTCTCTTCAGACTTCAAAAACTTCAGAATGCTGCCGCCAGAGTTGTCACTAAAACATCCAAATGGACTCACATAACCCCAATCCTCCAGAGTCTGCATTGGCTGCTGGTTGAAGCAAGAATTCATTTCAAGATCTGCACTCTTGTTTTCCGCTGCAAACACGGCCTAGCTCCTCCATACCTCTCTGAGATGTTGACAACATATATGCCTGCCCGTTCTCTCCGCTCTCAGAATCAACATCTTCTCTCAGTTCCCCAAGTTCGTATCAAACACTTTGGCCATAGGTCATTCATATTTGCAGCACCAACCCTATGGAACAGTCTTCCTACTCCCATAAAAAAATGCTTCATCCCTAGAAGCATTCAAATCGGGACTCAAAACCTTCCTCTTCAAAAAAGTCTACAACCTATAACTGCGAAATATTCTCACGGTTATTTTTGGCTAATTGTCATATCTTCCTCTTGAACTCTAGTGACTCTTTTTATATGTAGCGCTTTGAGCATGCTCTGGATGGACTATGGCGCATAAGAAATATCCATTTATTATTATTATTAGTGCCATGTATAAAAATAAATGAACTAACATATTCAGCTACTACATTCTAATATGAAAAAAAAGGCAGACACCCGGTGTCTAATTCTCACATTTGATAGTATCTTCAAATATAAGGAAGTTACTATAAAAACTGCACCATGCTTGTTTTATGTATTTTGCAATGTCGGAGAACGAGGACATTGGTATGTTCATTAGTAGAGCGGTTGAGCAGCGCTACGTGTACATGTACGCCTACACGTACGCGTACACGCTACCAAACTTTAGTGACCGTGAGTAAATCTTACTTGCACGGGTACATGTGCTGGTATATGTAAATCGACTTTTGATTGGTCCAATTTTCCGACTTAAACCAGTCTGTAACACGCTTACAATCGTGTGAATTTAGTTAGTAATGGCGGCAAATATAAATGTTTTGGCTGCCGTGGAAGATAACTATGGTATTTTGTTGCTTTCTGCTTTGAAAGAAGATGATACTTTTTCCGACAGATATATCAAACTACATGAACTCAGTGCCTATCAGTGCCGTAAGTGCTTCAGATTTACTAGAGAAGATGTATTCACACTTGAAGAAACCCTACTGCTACCTGACGAATTCCACTGCTCGAATCGTACAACTTGTTCAGGCATTGATGGTCTGTGCATTCTCCTTAGAAGACTCTCTTATCCAAATCGGCTTGAAGACTTAAAACACTTTTTGGGGAGATCGACTTCAGTATTGTCGCACATTTTTAATACTGTTTTGAATTACATTTATAACATGCACAGTAATTTTCTAGACAATCTGGACAAACCTTGGCTATCACATGGGCATCTAGAAGATATGTCTCGATCCATTCATTACCAAGTTTCACCTCTCACTAACTGCTGGGGGTTTATTGATTGTACTGTGCGACCGATATGCCGGCCTCAACAAAACCAAAAACTCGTTTTCAATGGACATAAACGTGTACATGGTTTGAAGTACCAGAGTATAGTAACACCCAATGGAATGATAGCCCATTTTTATGGCCCCATTGAAGGCCGACGCCATGATGCTTGTATGTTGAGAGAAAGCGAGGTTGAAAATGACATGTCAGAGAATATGACAACTTGAAACAATGATGTGTTTTGTGTATATGGTTACCCAGCGTATTTCACCTTACATAATAGGGCCATACAGAGGAGGCGTGGTAACAGCGAATCAAGCTCTATTCAACAACAAGATGTCAGCCGTCAGAGTCTGTGTTGAGTGGACATTTGGCAAGTTGCTCACACTATTTGCATTTCTAGATTTCAAGAAGAACCAAAAACTGTAGTTGCAGCCAGTTGGTAAATACTACAAAGTTGCTGCTATCCTTACAAACTGCCACACTTGCCTGTGTGGAAGTGAAACTAGCTCTTCTTTCAGCTGGATCCACCATCACTTCAAGAATACATACGCACCTAAACCAGATTATAACTGTTTGAGACCTGTGCTTTCATGTAGAGTGAGTGAGTATGGTTTTACGCCGCTTTAAGCAATATTCCAGGAATATTCCAGTGCTTTCAATGTTACAACAATTATGAGTAGGCAATTTCCTTTTGCGAATACGCCAGCTATGCCCCTGGTAGTGAAATATTGATTGTAAAGATAACTGTATATTCCAATGTCTTATATATTTATTCAATGCAAATCTGTTACATGTACAGTTCAAGTTACACACTCATTCTCTTGAATGTGTAGTACATTTCATTCTTAATAATTATTTGTCAATAAATTTTTGTAAGAGTTCGAACAACGCTGTGTTTTCTTTGCTCTCCTGCTCCATTCTCTGTCTCCCCTCTTCTCTCTCCAGCTCCATTCTCTGTCTCCCCTCTTCTCTCTCTTGCTCCATTCTCTGTCTCCCCTCTTCTCTCTCCAGCTCCATTCTCTGTCTCCCCTCTTCTCTCTCCAGCTCCATTCTCTGTCTCCCCTCTTCTCTCTCCAGCTCCATTCTCTGTCTCCCCTCTTCTCTCTCCTGCTCCATTCTCTGTGTCCCCTCTTCTCTCTCCAGCTCCATTCTCTGTCTCCCCTCTTCTCTCTCCAGCTCCATTCTCTGTGTCCCCTCTTCTCTCTCCAGCTCCATTTTCTGTCTCCCCTCTTCTCTCTCCAGCTCCATTCTCTGTGTCCCCTCTTCTCTCTCCAGCTCCATTCTCTGTCTCCCCTCTTCTCTCTCCTGCTCCATTCTCTGTGTCCCCTCTTCTCTCTCCAGCTCCATTCTCTGTGTCCCCTCTTCTCTCTCCAGCTCCATTCTCTGTCTCCCCTCTTCTCTCTCCTGCTCAAATCTTTTCTCTCAAGTTTCAGTTCCTCCTTCCTCATATCCAGTTCTTGTCTTCTCAGCTCTGCCTCCTGCTCTGACTTAGTATTGAGGTAGTCTAGTATGCTGGTACTACTTCTCCTCTTAGTAGGGGTTGTCTCATCCGAGTGATCTGAATTTAGAGAACACAAATACATATTAAAGGCCCTACAAGTCAAGAAAACAACAGAAACATCGATAAACCATTGTTACTGTGCATAAGTGGTCTAACATCAAGTGCGTCCTCTCCCTAACTCGCCTAGCATCGACTTTGAAGTCTGACCGTGCACTTGTCAAGTTGTCTGCTGCTGTTTGCCATTTTCCCTTGTCTTTGAACGGGTTGGCAGCCAACACTTCCCTCGGCAATTTGACATCGTCTTTTTCAGAAAACCTGACTTGCGTTTTGCGTCTTGCCATACTGAAATACGAAATTATTCATAAAGACACATGTCTGGAACATACTCTCATGATAAATAATTAATATCAATGATTCTAATGATGACCTTCCTTTAGCGAAAGGTTAACTCTCGTGTCTAGACGGCTGCAATAAACGCGTTATATTTCACAAAAACTGGTCACTAATTTATTACTGGATGATACCATGATACTTATTTTAACACACTATCTTAACAATACAACAGTCTATTCAGCTGGTTTGTTTAAAACAAGCTCACAAGTTTTCACTTACGTGTATCCTTCGAAGTAGGCGTCAGCGGGAACTTGTGGGATGACAGGTCAGCAAATAGTGATGACGTAATACAGAGGCATTTAGGGGAATCCCCTGATCACACGTAGGCGTAATGTACACGTAGCGCTGCTCAACCTCTGTAATATCTATATATTTCCGTGATTGTAAAAAAAAAAATATCTAGGTTTCACAGTCCGAATTTGCCACTCTTTTGACAGAAAATAAACTTTTTTACCATTTAAATAATGCCCTGAATAGATAATAAACAATTCGATAGTTTTACCGTGTATCTTAATGTGGACAACACGAGCATCCGTTTGACATCAATTTAACGTTAGGGGAAAATAATACAAAACAGACAAACTTTTTTTCAGAAAAGGGCGTTTCTTCTCTTCCCTAGTTTACAATGGAAGATGCAAAAGTAAAGCTTCGATTGTGTTAGTACTATGGGATATGATATATCTGAGAAAGAGTGAGTGAGTGAGTGAATGAGTGAGAGAGAGAGAGAGAGAGAGAGAGAGAGAGAGAGAGAGAGACAGAGAGAGAGAGAGAGAGAGAGAGAGAGAGAGAGAGAGAGAGAGAGAGAGAGAGAGAGAGATTTTCAACGCGGGTATGTTTCCAATCTTACACCGGCACGCTCTGTGCGTCAAAAAGCTGAAAGTGAAAAAGCGGTAATTAACGTCCAAGTGAGCACTTAACTCATAATCCAAAAATGAGCTAACAGACAATACTAATATGCCACCAAGAACACGTTTGCATACCTAAAACATTTGATACTTGAATCAAAATAACACTGTAATGATCTATAAATAAATTGAATTCATGTTTCACATGAAGGCCCGTTCACGTTTTGTGTCAATTCGGATCCCGTTTGCTACAGTTTTCGCGCACTACACGAGGTGATTTGGAAGCAAAGTTATGGGAAATGCATGGTTTGTATCGTAATCGGAATAGTTTGTTGAAAACAGCTGCATCTACAATTATATCAAAGGCGATGCTTGTCTGATAACAGAATTTATTTCAAGATTTCGCAAGTGGAAGAAATTGTTTGCTAGTACAACTTGATTGCGATTGAGAGGTCTCTTATCAATATAGTCCAGCATGTAACTAGACGACTTTGCACTATACCAAGGTGTAGGCCTTGGCTGGAATACGAGTTTATTCACATGAACTAGTATCAATACTATAGACCATTCTTAATGAGGCCTCATGAATATTCATATCTGTACCAAAACGAGGCTAAATTGGGGAAGGACACGATCGCATAATGGTGACAAATCTCAATGTATACTTCCTGGTTTCAAATTTCCCTTGAACGGTACATTACGAAACTGTCCAGTAGTTCAGGGAAATTGCAGAGAAATGGGAAAGGGCTACAAACATGTTTCTATAGCATAATAATGTAATGAATAATTACTGTACTTCACGACACATCACGATAAGTCATATGACCTAGATATCTAGGTTACGTTTACCATGTTGTGCAGCATTTATGAAGGGAAGCTACTCTAAAGTCACAATAGTGGAAATATTACCAAGGGAAGTCAATTACGTTTACTTTATCAGCATATGAACAAAGCAAAAGGCTCAACGTATTTCCTGACCTGGATTCAAATCATCCACTTCCACATGGGAGTAGTGTTGTTAATTCTTGAGCTGGATAATCTAGATTATAAGTAATATGTAGATCAAGATAGCTCTCTTCGAGTGGATCTGGACCAAACAAAATTGTATTATTCATGTGATGAAATTATTTGTTTGGTATTTTTTCTGTTTAAAATGTTTTGTCCTATCGACTCTGTTTTATAGATATGGGGTATTTATTTACGCATTTATTTTTAGTTGTACCTACAGGTGATGGCGATGTGCGCGTAACTGCATGTTACAATCTCAGAGGAATAACGAATCGCCACGTCATCATTTAGAAACTATTTCATTCAATCAACATGAGTGGGACACAAAGTACAAGACAAAACTGGATGATATTTTTTCAAGTTCTTTCTTGACTGATTTGGAGGTGAATAATTATTTCACCTAAATGGACTTATGGTACCTGCATGGGGAATATTTGAAACAATTTTCAATACTGTGTTACTATACCATAAAATTGATTTATTGTAGATCTGGTGTATTTATTCTGTACGACTGTAACTGAAGACCTTTTTAAGGAGAACATATACTCATGCCAATAATGGTTGTCACCCCCTTCAATTTTTTTAATTGAGGGTGGAGACAACCATTATTGGCATGAGTACTAGTATATTATCAGATTAACATAACAGGATTCACACTACAGCAAACAATTAACCTAAATAAATAACGAACACCTGGAGTGCAGTTAATGAAAATTTATTTTGAAATGGTGTCTTAAAAGTCCAATAACAATAGACACATTCACAATAGCTTCCAACTGTAACACTGATGAATAACAATAACATTTTCAGAGGATGCAAATTGAAAATATATTGGGTGCAATATTTTTGTTGATAGAAATGTCTTTTGAGATTAGTCTGACATGAATGGCAACAATTACAGCTGGATCAATTCATAATTTATTATCAAAATCTCTTACCTATGAATGTTTTTCTGGTTCCCAACTAACTCTTTTCAAACAGGATGAAATACATTCTTTTTCATCAGTTACTAATTAAACAGCAGCAAATGAGTTACATCTACAACTATGCCATTATGAAATACCTTTCTATTATTCAGTTAAATCCATCAATGTGTATGTATTACAGCTGTCTCTTTTTTTCATCCATCATTTACACAACACAAAAGCATGAAACAATTTCATTTACATTCATGTCTGTCAATTATTGTGCTATTTGGGCAAGGTACTTCACAAAACCTGGGAAGATATTCAACAAATGAAAAAGTTCCAGCTAATCAGTGCCAATGTTTGAAATGATGGAATACTGTAAAATGACAAACTCCAAACTTTTCAAGTTCAGGTTTTCTGTTCAATTTTTCTGTTTTGTCACCCTTTCCTTGAGTTGCCTCCCCTGTTCATGTAAGTTTTGCTGGAGTTGTTCTATGTAGGACTGGGGGTCAGTGGCTGCTGTATCACTCTCTGCTTCACCGTAATATAAGCATTGTAAAGCATCACTAGTATCTCTTCGACCACACAAACAATAAATATATCTCTGGATTACAAATATACATCAAGGAATAGAGGCTAACACCATTTCATATTTTAGACAGCATGGGCAATCAATATTTTCATATGTAAATAACATGGCATAATAAAGTTCAGTTGTATTAAATTCTTTAAAACCATGTCAGCTGGCAAAGTTAACTTAATACGATCTGACATTCTTACTGTATCTGAGATGGTGACTGTGGTAGCTTCCTTATGCGAGGTTCCTGAGCTGGTGACATGCTCTCTGACTCTTAATTAGCAGCATCTGAAATGGATATTTAAACACTAAATATATTTCAGTTGTTGTAATTAGATTGTCCAGTAATATGTCCTGTATCCCTGAAGTACTGGTCAGTATGCAGTAATTTTGAAAGTACATATTTACGATTTTTTTAACAGCATGTGTGTGTCCTGCATATACATGTACTTGAAATGTTACTTTGATTTGCAGCCAATCTAATTTCACTGATACAGAATATTTGCAAATAAAATTCCCTTGCCATCATGACAAGAGTGTCTCCATATGTCCATATGCTTTAAAAAAAATAATGTAATGGACCGTTCATAATTTATGACTAGGGGGGTGATGACGATTTTAGGTGCAGTGTTCGTGGGGGTTGGGGTGTCTCCCAGTTTGTTTTGGGAGGCAGGGGGAGGGGTCAATTGTGTACATATGAACTAGGGGGTGGTCACTGATTTTGAACATGACAATGTGTGTGTGTGTGTTGGGTGGGGGGGTTGAATGTGTCTGTGTGTGACATTCACATTGTACATGTGCCCCTAATATTAAAACCTTGCATAGTGAACAGTTTGTACATTTCACGGCAGATCTCTAGACTGTGACATGTGCCTAAATTATTTTGTACTTACTATGAATCATTTTCCAGGAGCTCTCCGTATTTTCGTCAACCACTGCCTTCTTATGATCTTATTCTTGGGAATATGGTGAAAAGATACCATAAAATCCTTACTGGCATCACTCCAACGCAAAGGCACACAGCAGTAATCTTTCCTCTTCGAGGTCGCCATTTTCAAGGTTGGGTCAACCTATTTAAGCCTCGCTTTCAATTTGACCTCGAGGTCATGCATATTGGCTAAGAATGGTCTATAGGTTCCAATACACTAAATGAGAATCGCTTGCTCGATGAGCCGGACCGTAAGTGCATATTTCAGCAATTAATAATTTATGGTTTTCCATGTTGATCTACTGCCATGGAAACGTTTTGGGACAAATGTAGAGGGAATTTGAAAGGAAAATGGGTGACCCAAGTGGTAAATTTGGTTGCAGGGAGTGGTTGGGCAGCCGAGATAAGCAGGGCTATGGGCGGTGTTTCTTTTCGTGGCCGTGCAAGGCAGGGACCGAACAAAAAGCCCACAGAATAGCCCTATGCATAGCAAATAAATGTTTACCAGATGATTTGGTTAAAACTGACAGCGTTGGCAAAAAAATTGAAGTTGATCATCTCTGTCACAACACTTCTTGTGTAAACACTGACCATTTGACTGTCGAGACCCACGAACACAATATGGACAGAATTCACTGTCGACAACAGGGCTTGTGCACCAAGAGTCATAAACCCTACTGTTTAATGTAAGCATATACATTATGTTGTCAGATCTTCCTGTTTGGGGCCAGTTTTGTGTATGGATGATCCTATCTTTGGTATTGATGTCTCAATATGCAGTATTTCTTTTCATTAACATGTCTTTTGAATATTGATTTTTTTTTACAATGATGGCGTTTGAATAATTCTAACTTTTTCTCAGCACGGCGGTCCTTACTTATTTTTGATTTCTTGTATGTTTTAGCTTTAAGTACTTTATTGTGACTTTTGCTGATTTCATTATCAATTTTACTTGCTGCAGTGACAGCACACCCAAGCACATGGCTCAGCGTCAAGAGTGATTTTGCTGAACTTTTTAAGTTGACACTATGCACAGCACTGTGAGCTCTGCCTTGGAAGTTCCAAGTAAAGGTTGTAACACAAGGTAATGACCTGTGCATTGCCTTTTTTGTAGCTTCATACTTTTGACTGTTCAGGTTGAATTGGGTCTTGTCTATTATTTTAGGGCCGAGACGAAAGTCAGTGCATTTTCTCAAATTTTGAAAATGAATTTCCACAAGAAAAAAAATGGTGATTTCCAAAAATTTCCAATTTGGAAACATCGTATTTCCGAAAATTTCCAAAATTGGAAAGATGATGTTTCCAAGGCTTGGAAATTTTTGGAAATTTAGGAAGGATTTTACCACTACTTCTTTCAATTTCTCCTTTTCCCCAAGGATCCCCGGCCCATGAGTGTATGGCATTGTGTAATCATAGCTTTCGGCCGTGGGAGCCGTGCCAATTAACATTTATCAGAGGGGTACACAAAGCCCGCAGTCTAGATTACCAGTTGTCCGACTTCCATTTTTTGTGGAAGTCGCGGTAGCTGAGTTGGTTAGGAGGCTGATTTTGTGTGCTGGCGATAGGGTGCCTGACTGAGGGTGTGAGCTCGTATCCCGGATGGTGCTCAACTCAAAAAGTACTAGAATTTGTACTTTACTAAGAAAGTGTAATCCCAAATATAACACATGTTCCATGAGTGTATAGACTGAACTATTTGACGAATCTTTTGATCTGTTAGAGTTCTTATTGTTGATAATGTATCTTGCATGTGACATATTTATTCATGAAATCTGCAGGAATACGCCATATATTCATATTATCCCTTTGTGCTTGATATCAATGCAACTGTGTTTCACGCGTGAAGTGATAAATTTTTTAAAGTTGGGATATAGAGTAGGTGTTTACTATTCGCCGTCCTATGCGACCAACTAGGAACCAATTCTATATATTAGTTTAACTTCACTCATCTGCATTCTTCTTGTTCTATGTGTCAAAATTGATGTTGACTGTTCTATTTACCGCTAGTATGGCGAGCATTTTCAAAGTCAGTTTCAAGTGTATGTTTTAGTTGTTATCCACAAACGCGCAATTATGTTTAATTTCAACTCTCCCACCCCAGCCCTTTCAATGTTCGTATGAATACAAATTCCATACACCTAAGCTATATGGACTATATGACAGTGACTGACTGAGTGTATTACATGCCATGAAAAGTGAACCCGTGCCATGGCGTAATGGGGTATTCCGTGAAGTAGGATTTTGTTATTACAGTATAATCTCGTTCATGTTGCGTCGGTGTTGTTATACGGGAATAAGAGACTGGGTGCTATAAAAATCTGAACTTGTTTTGAAATGTGATCGAATTTACTGAGTTTAGCTCACTGAGATTATAATGATACTGATTCATGTGTTCACTCAACGTCTACGGGGATGATACGGTCTACTTCTCGCGAGAGTTATTGATTAATCTACTAATATCTAACAAAGTGCTAGAGTTTTGGGTGACCTTCGTAGGGTCAGTAATAAGTTGAAATAGGTCATACATGATTTGAAAATTATGTATCTTATTATTACTTGGGGTGTTGGCATGGCAGATTTAAGAAGATCGCTAAAGGCCCTCCAAATGATAGTTGATATATATTTCACATGATATGTTTCATCTTGTGATGATTAATTGTGGCAACACCAAATATATTATGTCATGAAAATGTCAAATTCAGTTTAGGCTTATTTCATTTCTTTACCCCTTCAACTTTTGTATCAACCTTGTGCCTGTTAAAACATTAACTGGCCTTTGTTCGAGATCACCAGGTCTTGGAGGTAAACACCCTATATATTTACAAGTCTACTTCATGGGAACTAATCGTAGTAGAATACATTCTCCAATTAACACCTGTCACAAGGGAGAGGCCATTTGAGTTTGTGCTCAATAACGGTGTTATGCAATGGGCGTATTCACGAAAATCTCATTAACTTGTCAATAGAAAATTGGTTGTGTTGTCCAAACATGTGCGGATTGAAGCAGATACTCAAATGAATTCCCTTTTACTGAATCATAAGTCTATCTAGATTAATGTGATCATTTACAAGCAAAACGTTACAGAATGTTTTAATAAAACATTCATTTTAGATCAAGAGGTAATCAGCCCAAAGCTCACAGATATGATTCCAGAGACAAATATACATTTGAAAGATTCCAGTTTATACAAGAGATTAATTTCATAATAAGCCAGCCAATGGAATTTATGTTAATATCCCAGTTACAGTTATTTTGAAGGGTCAAGTCTAGATGCTTGTGATTATCTATGTCTTGAATTATCACATCGCTCATTGTGAGGTCAGGTTGGATGCATTCTACTCAACTGTAAAATAGGTTTGTCGCTGTGGTGACAATTATATATGTTTGAAAATGTTAAAACCTGCAATGAGAACACGACGCCACGCCAATAGCAACTCCATGCTTGTTTGACAGGTATTCTTGTCGATGCATAGAGTAAGGGTTCCCATATTCATTCTTGTATCATTATCGAGGTTAATGTTACGTTAGACATTTGGCTCAAGGTAAAAAGCGTTTGATGTTTTGACTACGGTGTTGTTTTAAGGGATTCTACAAGATGAAAAAACGTGTTCACTCAAGGAAAGAAATAAGACATGTATACCAGACTACCAGTATGATATTGAATCCATGTTAGTGACTTCACACAGTCACTTTAATTTATAAATTAGTTCACTCAAGTTGTGAGGTATTCATTTTATTGCAGAAACTTGCTATAAGAACTTTGGAAATGACAGTTTTCACAATTATTTCCACAAATTCAGTTGTGCTAAATGCACAGTTAGATGAAGTTTCTTCCTACTTTTCGTGGTTGACGATATCTATGTGTAAACGGTTACCGGTATATGTTCATTCTGAACAAGAGGGAAGGAGAGAATGGATCTCATGGAGATGCAGTCTAGAAAGACTGCAGAGCAACAGTCTCAACATTGAACGACATAATCTCTACAACGAAGTCAAGGAAAATCAAATCTCAAATAGATTGTAACAAAAATAACAATTTTTTTTTAAAAATGTAAGTAGTGTTCCTAGCGTTATGTTAAAGGTCACATGCAACGTAAAACACAACTTTGCAGATTCTGATACCTTTCGGTATGGATTTACCGAAACAAATCATCAAAAATGCAAATTCAACTTATAAAGTTGAAAAATAATGCGATGACAAAAACGATAGGTTCCGCAGCAGGTTGTCCGGTGAATACTCGGTGAAGGCTTTGGTGTGAGCTATTTTTTTTAAATGTTTCGCTGATATTTCACAGGCGCGAGCTTTTTATGTTATGACAGTATATTACCAATTTAACTGTTTATATAATTTCATTTGTCTATTTCACCACGTTCTTCTTACCGAGTCACTTTCTCAGTTCGATACTTTAAAGCAATGTCATTATTTAGCGTTGACAGAATAGCTAACTGTGACACAGATATGTCGTTGTCGCAGACAAGTGTCTGTTTTATTGACGCCTATGTGTCTGCCTGCCTTTCTGCTAATGACAATGTTCAATACACAGCTTCGATCACTGACCACATGCAATTTGAACTTAACACCTATCAGGCTATACACCATAAACAAAACGTATTGATTAATGGCGTTCGGTCTCTGTCACATTATGTAATTACACAGACAGACAGGTGTGATACTTGTACACATGACATGTTATGATGTCTGTTGATTGCAAAATGTTATACACAAAAAATGAGGATGTATTTACAAAATCCAACATCTCGGAATATACACACATAATGAACCGCGAGGGGCGTCTGCAAATGAACCAGCCGTTACACTTGAGTGCACACCCACTCGCTCTGACTGGGTTCGGTATCCCGGCTGCTTCGTTTCTTGGGAAGTAAACCCAAGTACCAAATATTGCTCTTTTGATTTTGCGATTGTACGGTTATAATTTTGTTTATATGTTTTTTCATAATCAGCAATGTATATATTGTCATGAATAAGTGATAATTGTGTTTTAATTATGTTTGATTTTTTGGTTGCATGTGACCTTTAACAATATGATTTATCAAGAACGTTCAAAACAAATTTGCTTGTGTTAGTGCTATAAACTTCTTATAAGTTTTTATATATTATGTTTTATATATTTGTATCATTTATCATGTAGATAATAGAAAACACCCTTGCCAAAATGAGCAATCAATCTATTGGCAGTTAACCCTTTGAAAGAAGGACATATTTAATTGTTTACAGCTGAAGGTCATTAATAAGATATGTTAAATATTATACAAGAGAATACATGTCATGTCGAAACTAAGACATCTTCTTCAGAAATACAATGTACAAGATTAGCAAGCTTTTTAACAAATTTAATTTCTGAGTCACAGGTAACACAGGATTTCTGAATCACAGGTATCACAGATCGTTTCATTTAAACCATCACGTATCTGTCCCTCGGCAACACAAACATCACATCTTTCTTTCGGCACTCTCCGATTATCTTGATGAATTTACTTTTGATTCGTTGAATCGGCATGAACGACGAGGGACCATTCTCAATAAACATATGACGTATAATATTAAAAAATGACAATTGATCCATTTGAATTCGTAAACTCAACAACCCCACTTTGCCATTGCTAGAAGGCTCTGAAAATTTACTTAGGTAAATAGGTACATACAGTTATAGCACACGGCAAATGCTTATATGTATTTCTTATGCAACAATGAAGTTCTGTCCGTATTCTCAAAATAGTGTCGGCCCATAGGTTTACACATGCAATACAGCAATTAATACTCCCATGTTTTAACCCGTGTTAGGTGGTATAAACCTACACATGTTATTTGTCATCATTCACTTGATGGTCAGTTAATGAATTTAAAACAGGTAACACCACTTAGATAACCCGACAAAGGTTCCCATTTTGCATTTCTTGTGTCTGGAGTAAATACCCAATATAATATACATCGATCAAAGGATTAACCGATAACACGCTGATTGATTAATTACTTTTATCTTACACAGCGGATTTGTCAAAAGGTATTGTTTATATATGTAGATTAACTAATCAATACTGAATACACTCTGTCGTGTCTGTGTCTGCGTAAAACAACTTGCTTCTTTCGAAGGATTAACCGCCAAGACATTGATTGATTGCTCATTATTGGCTAACTAAATTACTTTTTTTTGTAAAGAATGGCGGACATCATGCAATTAGTGGCCAGGTGTGCTATCTTGGGTGACCAATGAGACTATATACCTATGTAAAATACCGGACACGATATATCACTTTTCGTGAACATGTATTAGACTGTTAAAAGACACATCATTTGGAACAGCTGCAGGTGAATGGCATACGGCTCGTTTTTGTGGATATTGATGGATACATTCCTCGAACAAAGTAATAGCCTGACATCATTATAACTACCTGTTTTAGTTTTAATAATTGCATTTTGTTTTTATTCATTTGTCGCAGCATTCCACAGAATCCATGATTTCGTCGTGAAGTAATGAGACAGACAACATACACTAGGGCGTGTGTGCGAATTATGATTTACAATGTCTAGACATTCAAGTTATAAGTAAAGGCAGATCGCCTGATTTTTATTTAGTTTCAAAATGCACATAAGTATCATAATAAACTAATTAGGATTATAAGACCAAATAGAAAGACGCACGTTGACTAGTATTTACATACTGGTGAGTGGACATTAACCATGGGAATGTAGCAAGATATTTATTGCGCAGTATGTCACTTCGACCCCCACCTCGCTTCCGAGGAAGAAATCGTTATGTTATAAGTTGTGTCATGCCAAATCCTGTTGGCCATGATTCCAATACATATTTAACTACGAGTAGAAAGTAGTTTTGCTTTTCTAACTTGATGAAAACAAACCATAATCTCATTAATTCTTTAACAGACTTTAGCCCGTCATGTTACGATTATTAAAAATGGCAGCGCCCTGTCGCGAACATCCGCGAGTCTGACAATAAATGCTATTTAGGTTTGTTTTCACCGAGTTACAAAATCAAAACTACTTTCTACTGATAATTACATATATATTTGATTGATGTCAATAGGATTTTTGCGTGACATATCTTATATCATAACAATTTCTCTCGAGGAAGCGAAGTAAATATGTCATCAATATAACACTACTTACAATATTTGGTCACTTCCACCACGACCTCGCTTCCGAGAAAAGAAATCTTTATGCTTCAAGTTGTGTCATGGAAAATATTTTGGTCATCAATCATATATATATTGTACTACAAGTAGTAAGTAGTTTGATTCTTTAACTTCCGCGAAGCGATCTGGACAAATTTAAGATTTCGTTCCAAGCTTCCACAACGCTCGCTTCGCACTCACAAACATAACCCATTTACTAAATGATTTAGCACGAACTGCGGGGTCCGGTGGAAATTAGTGCATGGTGACACCATCACTCGACCCCCCAGGACGGCAACGCAACGATTGACAGCAACGCAACGATTCGTTTTGCTTTGAGTAAGTTTCGTTGTTCAGACCATCCTTTAATGTTTGAATAAGGGCGAAAAGTAAATATAAAACAACATGAGTGATTCTACCCTCTGTGTATAGTACTTACAATTGAATCAGAGTACCAATTCTTTATTGAATGTTCATTTTACTGTGATCTGAGAAACAGCCTTCTCCCACAATACTACATAAATAATCCATGTGAAACATTGACAAAAAGAGCGAAGTTTTTGAATATAGAGTATAAGATTAAATGAGACATTGTACATGTTAGCATACAGCTTAATATTATATATGGCGCTGGATTGTATTTTCATCTTTATAATTGTAAAACGGGTCGGTGGCCCTTGTACGAAATTAACTCTCACTGACTAGATATAAGCTTATGATGATACATATTTAAACTCAACGTGACAAATTCACTTTTCACCCACAACATTGAACACTTAAAATGTGTTCACTGCAATTTCGACTAGTCAAGTCGATAATCCTTTCGTTAACCCCTTAAACAATCATAACTCAAACAACACCAAACATCAAAGACTACCGCCAGTCGCCTTAACGACCCCATGAAACACTCATGCCGCCCCATGCCACTATTGCAATTAGCCCATGCAGAACAATAATTTACCATCACCCACCAGTTATCTCCCCTTGCGGATATTTCCAAGATTGGAAATTTTTGGAAACATCATCTTTCCAAAATTGGAAAGTCTTGGAAACATCATCTTTCCAAAATTGGAAATGTCTTGGAAACATCATCTTTCCAAGACATTTCCAAGCTTGGAAAGATGGATTTTTTTTCCAGTGTTCATTGTGAGTAATTTTGAAGTTTTTATCCAAATATTTACTGTGTGATAACCAATTTTGCCCCCCCCCCACACACACACACACACCCTCCCTTGCACACAAATGACTGCTTTCTGCATTTCGTGTGATTGTGATGTCACGCACTGACATCTACGATTTGATGTAAGCTTCACTAGAGTTGCTTCCCTTAGTTTTAGGTTGATTACCTCCCTTTGCCAGCCATGTTGTACCATGTGCTCTTCGGTGACAAGTGTCGCTCTCAAGTTTTGAAGTGTTTTCCTTGCATTAAGCCTCGCACCAAGACGTAACTTCATTTACAGTGTTAAAGGGTTCATTCTTCGTATTCTTGTGATAATTATTCCATGGTATCTTCAGTATTTTATTAATCAAATGCACTGTGGAGGGTTCATTTGGTACTGAATTGGGGTTGGTTGAGCCAAATAAATATTGGCGAAGCAAAGGAATTTTTGTGGCTAGAAGTCTTGTCCAGCCTGATAAGGATGCTGTAGTAATTTCAGTGCTGAACCTGAACAGCAAGAAAGTGTCCATAAACAGTTCATCCGTACTAGCTACAGTTAGCAGAGTAGATCAGGTTGTAGCTTGTGATGATGTTGCCACAGATGCACTAGGTTTGGACTTACCGAGTCACTTGCAGTCACTGGTTGATAGATGTTCCTCTGGTCTTTCGGATATTCAAAGGCAGTCCGTTTCTGATTTGGTTCGAGAATTTCAGGATGTTTTTGTGGGTGAAGATGGTTCGTTAGGACAGACAGATGAGACTACTCACATTATCAATACTGGTGATGCAACTCCAATCAAACTACCGGCCCGAAGGATCCCTTTGGCTAAGAAACAGTTAGTTGAAAATGAAATTGACAACATGTTACAACAAAATATTATTAAACTTATTGTAAGTGTACATGTGGATCATTTAAAACCATATGATGGGACTCCATGTCCAAGCAGCTGGTTGAATCAACCACAGCATGACTCCGCTGTACAGTCAGGGATGGATACCTTCCAATTGGAGGAAGAATTTAGAACGCCTGAAGCTATACTGACTCGGGCAGGACGGACTGTTAAACCATTAAAAAGGTTCAGTCCAAGCTAGGAGAAGACAAGGGGGACTTCCGTTATATTTTATTGGGTTTTGCCAGTTATTTTAACAGGTTAACTTGCATGATGTTTATATAGCTTGTTTTTGTTGTTGTTGTTTTTCTCTGCATGATTTCGTTTGCTCTGGGAGGAATTTTCCCTCTTTCTGCTTGATACTTCTGCTTGCAGAAAATGGAGTTGGAGATTAAAGTAAAAGAGGAGGAATTGGCAGAGTTTGAGGAGGGGGAGAGACCCATCTGGCCAGAAGATGGACAACCTTGTCAAGTCCAAGGATGTGCCAGCAGACAAATTCGGACCTATAGAAATATGGTGAACCATTGGGTCCAATACCACAGGCCAAAACATAACCTAAGACAGTGTTCCACATGCTGCAAGGTTTTTCAGAGGAAGAGGGGTGCGGAGGAACATGTGATGACCCATAATCCCCATGGCCGAGTAACGGTAATGCAGAGAAGAAACAGACAGTACCGCGACCCTGGCGTCTGTCTCCTCCCTCGGAAGGACCCTCTCCCGGCGTTCCGCCGGTTAGCCAGAGAGCAGGCGGCGCAGCAGAGAACGGCCATGCCTCGGAGGCGCCTGAGCCGTGAGGCCCAAGAAAAGGAGGATCGCCAGGCGTTGCTGGAGTTTCCTAGCGACTAGTCGCATTGTAGTCGCATTCTTTCGCATTATGTGCTGTTACTGTTAATTTTATTTTATTGTTAATTCTTACTTGCTTGTTTTATTTTGTTGTTTTTTTGTTTGTTTTTTTTGGTGTGTAAACTGTTATATATTTATTCTTTTGCTTTGTTTTCATATTTTGGGATTTTTAGGAGGGGAAAAGAGTAACTTTTGAGTTTAAGGGGAATGTGGGCGTCTCGGGGTATAAAAAGTTTATTAAATACAAAAGTTTCATAGTGGGTGGGGTAGGTTAGGTAGTTGGGTGGGCGGCTGACGTAGTACCTACCTTTGTAGTCAAATATGTAGAAGCCTAGGCCCATGCGGACCTCGTGGCCGGGGAGACAGGACGATGTCACGCTTCTTGCATGCTCCGCCATCTTGAGGGGCAGAGATGCAAGGAGCGCATTGGCCGAAATCTGGATTTCCCCAGTCACGTGGCCCGATGTCGACTATATAGGCCTACCCTAGGTAGGGAATCGTCAGTCGTCCGATACCCGCATCGGGTAAGTTTCTAGCGACTCCGAGTCTTGGATCAAGACCAAGTTTAAAGTTTCCACGTATTGTTTGTTGTTTTAGGGATGTCGTGTTGATTGAGTGTTAGCTTGGGAAGGGGAGAAATAGTATAGGAATGAGTAGGTTTTGTTTTGTTGTTCGGGAGTAGGTATTAGGGGGTGGACATAAACCAGAGTTAAATTGTATTTATGTAGGATTTAGGTAGGTAGATATATGTAGGATTGTTTAGATTAATACGTTTTTTTTCACAATAAACAAGAATGGAAACCTAAATATTCGTTTGTTCTGACTTTAATTGAGTTGAATTGGGAGAACCCGCCAGGAACCATTCCCACAGAACTTGCAGACTAGATGTACTGACCACGTGAAGAGACCAATTATCAAACACAACGCAAAGCATTTTACTTCAGTAACCAACCGACACTTGTCATACATATACAACGTTCTGCTGTCACTGGGCGTCTGTTTTACAACACTCACGCGCTAGGCGCCTATTACACTACGCAGTAAAAACGTACATCTCTGTACTTTCGTGAGGCTTTATACAAGTGGGCTTGACATTCGTATTATATATTTTATGGAATTTATTATTGTTTATGAAACAACTTAGAACTGTCATGGCATTTTGATATCACAAAAATGTTTTAATTGAACCAGTAAATTAGGCTCAATGTCTGGTATTGGTGTCTTTTACACAATTTAGTATAATTCAGCTAAAGGTGTGATTACACTCATCCAATGTACAGGAATATCACACTTATAGTTCCTTTGTTATTTTACAGCTTTTACCACGTCACACGTGATTGACCTCATGATGCATAGTCTTCTCATGATCGTACGTTTGGTACAAATAAAGGCAATCAAGTTTAAACTAGCTGTTGAAGACTCTTCTTTATTGTTGGAGAACAGTACAGTGATCTCCCATGTAACAGTAAGCAATAGCATCAGAGGTATATCACAGAGATTTCTTCAACCTTGGCAAGTCACCTGCATGACTTGAGTAAGCAGCTGAAAACTCAGCTGCACATCTGGATGCACAGTCTAAAGAAAATGTATTTGCCAAATTCTGTTTATCTTGTCTAGTTCTAGCAGGCATCATGTCCACTACAAGTTTAGAATTTTTTATGAATTTTCTATGACTGGCTGATAGATGCCTTGTATCGAGAAAAGTTTGCGGACAAACATCCATCTCCCCTGCTTCATATATTTCAGTGAGAGCTGTGTAAGCTGCACTATCAGTATCTGTTGTCAAAAATTCTACATCAATTTGGTCTTTCTTTCAGTCCGCTAACTGTTTTTCATTTCCTATTGATTCTGACATGTGCAAATCAGCAGTGCAGTCTGGATTGTTTACACAAGAAATGTTGTCAACTAAACTGTGCTTTGAACAAAGTTTTGATTTTGTTTGTAGAGCTAACATTTGGTGGTCACAAGTCTCATTCTCAGTGGCTACATAGGTAACTTCTGTGGCTGGCTGAAAAGCAGTTTTCCCAACACATCAACTAAGTGGGTTGTTGTACATGCTATCTGTAGACATGCTAACATTATTTAAATTTGTTCCTCTGTATTTATTTATTTCCCTCATGTCCACCCTCCTGGCCCTCATATCCTTCACATTTTGCGATTTAATATTATCACAAACTCTGTTTGCAGCTTCTGCATGCCTGAACTGGATGGGGGTGGAATATCTGCACTCATGCAGAGGGACACGGAAACTCTCACTCCCCCATGGGACATTTCGACAGGCCTATCTGGAGTCCAGTGTTAGCAGTGGAGGAGCGACGTCCCTTCTTTGCCGCAGCTACTTCTACCTCCTTGTAGAGCTTATGATGCTTAGACAGGTAGCCACAGTTGGTACATTTCAGTCTCTTTGTCCAGTTGAGGCCCCACTGCTGTTCATGCTCTATATCCATAACCAGGTCCCCCTCACAGTTTGTCGATGTCGTGGCATGCTCACGAAATGCCTCATTGAACAGTTTCTCTGTCTCCCCAACGTGGAACAGATGATACACATCAGCAGCAGCCCTGCAGATTTAAAATAATCCCCACTTACTACTTGGGAAACGTCTGAATGATATTTACAATATGTTGTTGTGTTCGACATTTGTGAAGTATCTCCCTTGCTGGATGAAATGTATTTTATATTTCTATCCCAGTTTAGCCCTTCATTATTGTATTAAAACACTGTTTTTTGTAATTGGTTTTGAAAAACACTCATTCATGAGTCTGAATTTGGCCACTTACTTCACGTAATCACTGAAAAATGTGAATAAAATTTAAAATTTCTTATGTCACCTTGTTTAAAGATAAATTCTCTTAATGAGGTAAGTTTGGCCACCCAAATCATTTACCAATGAGGACTTTTTGTTACCTCCAAGTATTTCAAAGCTTGGGTGACATGAATAAGTAGATTATAGTCATGTTACCTGTCACTTTTTGTTTTCAGTGAACAATCCTCCTCCTGAGGGATGTTTCTCATCCTCCACCTTAACAGGCGGTATGGCAGACTGGTGAGTGTTTGTACTGGCTGGACTCCAGTCATCCCTGCACTGGTCACTTTCTTGTGTAGCTCAGGGGTCAACCTGACAGTCTGGGGCACTTTAAAAGCTACTTTGCTTTTCAGTTAGATGTAAACAGTGCAGGGGTACCGATAGCAGTTCCAGTCAGCTGACTCTGTCCAGCCTCTTTTAACACTTAATCTAATTAGTGTCACAACCAAATTACATGAGATGTATCAGATTCTGCTATCACTAGTTGCTGTCACAACATTACTACAAACAATTCACCATCAATTAAATTAAAATATGAAGTCTATTTTGTCTTGACTTTATCAGCATTGCCAATTTTACAGGGTCGAAAGGACATTTAAGGGGTGACATGTTTGAAGCATCATCTGTGAACCATGGATTTGACCCGTGAAGCCCTCCATTTGGGAAACAAGAATAAACAATAGAGGCCTGTGTATGGTCATAGAAAGTTCTTTATTAATACAGAAGTACATGTTGCAATAAGCTGCCAAAACCATAATAATTTAACTCTTAACAGCTTTTATAATGCATCAGATATCTGCATATAGGTGTCATACAGACATGGCAGTGAGCACAAAGTATAGCGCTTGAACCAATTTCCATTTGTTTCTAAGGAGCTACATATATGTACAATAAATACGTCACAGATTTGCCTAGTGCAGATGCAGACCATTATTCTACAGGGTTCGAGCACTTTTCAGTAATTCATACTTTACATGCTTTCCTGTGTTTATTTCACCATGGAAACATGTTAGCATTTATGTAGAGGCAAATTTAAAGGTACTGGGTGTAAAGATAGGGCTGTTTTGCGTGAAATAGATTGTTTTAGTGTCCAGAACATGAACGTTGCTTCGTTTGGGTTCGAACAGTGGTAAAAGACCCTTAAGATGAGTCTTACCATCAAATAGTGGTTCCCTGGCTTCTAAATTTGTTGTAACTAATAAATTTGACAACAAATTAGGTTAAAATCACCACTGCCACAACAATGTGAGTGTCTAAGTTAATCTTCTGAGGGTCAGTTTGAAGTCAAATGATAAGAATATCATGAAATATGTTCACTGCTGACAGCAGTCACATGTCACAAACCCTTGTTTTAAATGCAAACAGTGTAGCATATGATCAGTTCTTTCTGTCTGTCCCCTTTTGCATATGCAACGACCTAATTTTCTTTTCCTTTTTTAAAAATATACCCCTTTTCACACCCATAGAACTTTCAAAATGAATTTCTATTGTATTAACAACTCTCTCATTGCTGTTATGGATTTATGACTTGACATTTAATGTAATCTCAACACTATTTTCAGCTTGTAGAATGCCTGTTGGTGAATGGGGAGGTGTATCTTCACAAATACAGCAGAAAAATAAGCCTTCACATCCAATGTGGTATTTCGACAAGCCGGTCCGAAGGCTGTTGTTGGCAGTGTCTAATCAAGCATACTCCCTTTGCTTCGATATGCTTCACCGCCTTGTAGAAGTTGCAGTTCTTGGACATGTAGGTACATATAGTACATTTAAGTGCCTCCAGTCCAGTTAAGGCACCACAATGTCTCACTACCAAATTCGATCACTCTGTCATCCTCATCCATTAGAAATTTCTGACAGTGTCCCCTTAATGCCTCACTGTGCAGTATTTCCAGTTTCAAGACATGAAGTCAACCCCAAAAGCTGCTTAGATGTAAACAATAACAACTGACCCTTGTGGAATGTAATATTAGGGGTCTGAATTCACATTTTATTGACATGAGAGTGTTCGATATCTTAAAATTATCTCCCTGTTTACCCAAATACATTGTGTGTCTTTCTCTAGCCCAGTAACCAATAAATTATTGCAGAAGCTCTGTTTTAGCTGATATTGCCAAACACTGTTAATTGTAATTAAAAATATTCAGTTTAGGGCAGGTTAACCAATAAATTTCCAAAGTTATGTGGATTTTTTCACTTTGTTCCTCTAAACTGGCTTATACATGAAATTAGCAAGTCTAACAGCCTCAAAACAATACACAGTAAATAATTTCGAATTTCTGGAAGTATTTCAAAGTCTTAACTTGATGAATCAATAGATTCAAGTGTAAGTTCTTATCATGCTGTGGTCTAAAAGTGATTTCATCTGTTGAAGGGGTCATTTGCCTTGATGGACTAACAGGCGGCAGGGTACTGTGGTCAGTGTTTCAGACTGCTAGGCATAATCCAACCCCTCACTTATTACATTCTGGCAAAGTTCATCATCCAGCCTTACATATGTCAGGATGTTAAAGCTGCTTAATGTTAAACCTGTCCAATTTCATGCCTGAATTCCATGATTTTTGTCGTTCAAATATATTTTGGATTGATATGATCAAGGCAGTCCCAGTCATGCATGGAATTAACCCATGGCCCCCCTTCTTTTGTGAAATAAGAGTAAACTCCCATGGTATATGTTTGATTTGAAAACTTTCTCTATTAATGCAGAAGTGTATTTTGTATAGCTTTGGTGAAATAGACATAATATAACTCTTCCAGCTCTGTCAGTGCAGCAAATCACTATATTCTTGTGCAATATCGATATGTTGGACAGGAAAAAGCATTGAAGCTTCATGCACTTTTATATTTTTTCTGAGAAGTTACATGTATATATACAGTACATAAATCACAGATTTGCCTAGGGCAAATGTTTCTAAATTTTCCTATAGGTTCCACTACACTTAATCAGCATCACATGCTCCCTGCGCGAGAGCCATCTGTAAACAAGTGAAGAGAGACAGAGACATGTGACAGCTGTGATTGGATGAAATAGTGTAAGATGTTTGTTTATTAAAACTACATCCAACCAGTAATTAAAACTGACCCCAATTTGAAGTATTTAGTGCTGTCATTTTTATCACCATCACTTATGCTTATTGTGTGTACAGATATTTTCCAGTAGGTGACATTTGGTGCGGAACTGGGGTTGAGGACCTAGAAGGTTACTATAGAAGTCTATGGGAAAACATTTGGTGTTGTGTAACCCAATGCTAATCTTTTTGTGTGATTTTGTGAAAGTTTTTGTGGATTTTTCAATGAGAAAGGATCGTTCAGTCTAGAACAATTAGACAATTTGCAAATGAAACAAATTGGGAAAATCTGAATGCAAAAATATATAAGGATCAGCCTTTGTCTATTTATAGCCCATGTCCTGTCTGTCTTAGTAATTCTACCATATCATTTTAATTTCACGAGAGTTTATATGTAGTATATATTTATATTTGTTTTAAAAGTAGTTATTTTATCAATGTGACAACAAGAATCATCAGAAGATAATTATCCCACCCAGTTCCACATAAATCCTAAGATAATTTTTCTGATCCATAAACAAACCCCTTACCCGGAAGCAATTCTAAGTCTAGCCATTGAAATAAAAGTTTAGCATTCTGAAAATATCAAAAGGCACCACTTCAGTACTTGGCTGATATGTTAACGTATGTGTACGTATGGTTGGCTGGAGCACTGGAGGAAAGGAAGTAGCTTTGCGTGAGAGGCATGCACATGCGCAAGGTGTGTCAGTGAGGTCAGTGAAGAACCATGTGCCGGCCAGCGTGGTTGTGTTGATGTTCACTCATGCGAGAGGAATAAAGTACATGTCCTGGCAACTTCGTCTCTTGGTGTTTTATTACCACGAGTCAGACTTAACATGGTAGCAGAGCGTGGTTAATAGTTCCCAGGCCAGTGACAGGGCAACTACAGTGAAATAGCGAAGCAAAGAATTAGCAGAAGCAGAAGTGTCTATCGAAAGAAAAATGGCGTCTGGAAATTACAGAATTCCCCAGCGTTTCTCGACTACAAGCCTTACAGTCGATGGGTGGAAGAAGTAAAGGTGTGGCAAGCAGTGACAGACTTGGCAGAAGATAAACAGGGTGCGGCAATAGCTCTTTCACTGCCAGAAACAGATAACATTCGGGACAAAGTGTTTAATGAACTGGGAGCGGCGAAACTTGGTGACAAGGATGGGGCGAAATTACTTCTTCTGCGTTTATGGATGGAATCTATAAAGGATGAAATCACGGCAGCGTATGAGGTATATGGTGACTTTGATAGATTTAAAAAAGAACACAAAATATGAGTATGGAAACGTATGTTTCAGAATTTGAAAAACTTTATAACAAAACTAAGAGTTTAATATGACACTTCCAGAATCAGTGCTAGCTTTCCGTCTGCTTGACGGGTCAGGGTTAGAACACAAAGATCGACAGTTGGTTCTCACGGGTGTTGATTATAATGAAGCATCAACTCTCTTCAAACAGATGTCATTATCTTTAAGAAAATTCTTTGGGGAAAGCAGTCAATGCCAAACACAATTTTTCTTGTCCCACCATTAAAAGTTGAACCAGTGTGATTTGACAGATGAAACACAGGCCACAGCATATTATACACGGGGGCGTGCATATGGACCGCGTCGTAACAGGAACAGGCTTATTATCCTCCACAGTTGGGTTTGTCTTCCCAAAATACTAGACAAAGGGGTAGAGGACATAGAATTCTTAATCCAATGGGAGACGATGGTCCTCAAAGGTGTTAGTGATATGTGAATCAATTTAACATTTTGCAAAGAGGATTGTCCAGATTCCTATGAAAAACATGAAGGCTAATGAAGAGGCTGTACTTTTATACAGGGAGCAAACAAACTGAAATGCAAGTATTGATGTGTGAAGCCATGAATGCTGCAGTTTTGGATAGCGGCTGTACATCAACAGTTGCAGGTGAGATTTGGTTGGATAACTTTGTAACTAGTTTAGACAAGGATCAACTCAAGAAAGTGACTGTTTGTGAAAGTGATACAATTTTCAAATTCGGCGGGGAGAGAATTGAAATCCAATCAAGAAAGTTACCTTCCATGTAAAATCATTAGGACAGAACTGTTCGATAACGACTGATGTTGTGAGTAAATGACATTCCCTTTACTTGGAAAACCAGCCATGAAAGGGCCCGTGTTGTACTGGACCTTGAAAATGATAGGGCAAATATTTTAGGACAAGAAATAGAATTGCAGTGTACCTCTTTCAGGACATTATTGTGTTTCGCTAACTGACAATACCACATCAGTAACAGTGTCGGAGGTCTTCTTCAATGTATCCAGAAAAGTCAGAACAAAGAGAAAGAAGAAGATTGTAACTAAGCTCCACAAACAGTTTGGACATCCATCAAGCCACAGATTAACACTTCTTTACAAGATGCAGGCTGTTATGAAGAAAGCATGAATAATCTCGTGGAGGATGTAACTGCTACATGTGATGTCTGCAAGAAATTTAAGAAAACTCTCCCCAAACCTGTTGTTTCCTTGCCATTGGGCGACA